>NC_029790.2:38781417-38792466 GCF_000816755.2 Arachis ipaensis
CTTGCTGGTGTTAGCTTTTCTCTTCTCTGCTGTGTTCTGTTTTCTGATATTCATGAGACAAAAATAAATTGTCTCATAAATTTCCGCTGCTAAGTTAAAACAGAATCAGAATTGCAAATCTGTTTTAAAAGGGTAACAACAGCAACTTAAAAGGAAGGCATAGATTCAACTCCCCTTCTCTAAGCCTACCACAACCTTCAGTGATGATGGTGATTAAAAAGGATTTGTGGTAGTAAGGTTTATTAGGTGTCATTGGTTATTAAATGAATGTAACGTGTGTCATGGTTGCATAGATATATGTATACATATAAGCCACGACCTTTATTTCTCTTTTTCTTTCTAAAGAGTTCGGTTATAATGAATAAAAGTGATAAAAGAAAATGATGCTAATGAATGATAATTTGTAGTGTGAAAGTATTATTAGGTGTCATAAGTATATATAAGTATAATAGCATGCAAGCCACGTTCATTTCTTTCTTAGTCCCTTAAGACATTAGTTATATATATATATACATACTTGTAAATGAGCCACATTAGGCTTTTCTTTATTCATGTTTTCTTAATGGCTTCGGCCAAAAGAAAGAAGTAAATAATAATAATAATAATAATAATAATAATAATAATAACTATAAAAGATTAACTTAATTTTTGTCTATCAAAATAGTTTTTAATAAATAATTTAAATTAATAGAATAAGTCATAATTAAATTAAATTTTAATAATAATAAAATTCAATTTAATTATTTTCGTTAAAAATAGTTTTTTTAAAAACAAAATCTCAACAAATATAATAACTCATAAATAATTTATTATTTAATTTTCAAAAATCTGGGGTGTTACATCCTATCCCATTTATAAAAATTTTCATCCTCAAAAATTATTACATTGAAATAAGTTCAAATTCAAATTAAAGAAAATAGGGTCCACGAAGGGAAGTACAGATAAACAGAGGTACATAGGGACAATAAGGTTTAGTCAGGGAATAATCAAATCACATTTTAAGGAGGGAATCCGAAACAAAGGATTCCAATGAAAATAATGCAAGAAGAGATGACACCAAGTAACATAGCACGAATAAAGAGTATACGTCGAAATGTTCCCAAACCCTATGATTCGCATAAACTATTATTTCTATTCCGTCTATAATAATCCATTAGTGTTTCCGTATACAAAAATTATCAGTATTAAGTTGGCTAGACCTAATACCATGAGAAATACAACGGTCGACTAACAGCATTAATCAATAGACAGTCATGCATCTAAAACTCAAATTCTTGTCATTAAGACAAGTCCTATTGCATGACAGACACTCAGAGTATGCAGTGAAGCATAGTCAGTCCATTCCCAAGGCTCTAACAGGAACGAACTGCTCTGATATCATAATGTAATATCCTAACTTTTAGCACCTCATGATCATACTAAAAGCTTAGGCGTTACTTACCTCTAAACATTTTTATTTTATACTATTTTTATTTAATATTGAACCTTTACAAATACGAACTAAAATTTTAATCAAGAAAATGAAAGGTCTTTACTTTAAACCACTTAATCACAAAAAGATATATATATATTCACCTAGAAATATATACATAGACTTATTCAAAGATTCTCAAATATAGGTCCTGCCCCTCTAAAACCAAAATAATAAATGACAAGGAGAAAATAAAATCTAACAACTCAACTTGTAAACATAACCTTCCATGCTCCTGTATCTCCGCATTAAACCTTCGCACTTGTAACTAAAAGGGGGTGGAAATAGGAGGTAAGAACTGGGGAGTTCTTAGTAGGGTCGGGGTTAGGAGTTAAGTTCATTCATGATGTTCTCAGTCAATAACAACAGTCAACAAAGTATAATCCAACTTAGCAATTACAGAATATAGAATCCACTCATAAGTACACACAATCATAGAAACGACAATCACAAACAAATATGTGCAAACAAGTATGATGCATGTCTAGTCCTATATAGGCCATGAGTTCATGTGTCAGTTTGTTGTCCGATTCCCGACATTGGTCCTGAAATAAGCGTTTCGTACTGTAAAACCCAGTTAATTAATGACTAATTAACCCATAAATTAAAATTTATTTTAGAAAATTAGAAAATGTGATTTTTATGGCTTAATATGATAGAGAAATTAAAATGAGAATTTTGACACTAATTTTAAAGAATTTGACCCAAAATTAGACCAAACAGACTGAACCGGTTGAACCAGGCCCAAAATAGGCCCAAGGCCCAGTTCAACCCATCCACTTAATCAAACTCAGCTTCCCTTGCTCCCCCTTCATTCTAAAAACACACTGGAAACATGAATGGAAAGGGGAAGAACATGCAACAACACCAAACCCTCACCTACATAATCAAACCTCCATAACTTTTGATCCGGAGCTCTGATCGCCACACCGTTTGCAGTCACGCGACCGCGGCGTCAAGCTCAAGCTCACAACTTTATTCTTGAGGTAAGCCACGATTTCAGTTCAGTTTTCTCAGTCCTTGAATTCAAATTTTTGGGTAAAAAGTGTTGAGATTTTGGGCTCTTTGATGTTATAGGATCCAATTAGCTTGAAGGGAAGGCTTAATCTTGCCTCTTTGATCTTTGGATGTGGTAAGATTTCTCAACCCCAAGTCAAATTCTTGAGTTTTTGTGATTAGATATTAAGTTTGTATGTATGGGTGCATATTATATGTGTTAGGCAATGTATATATGTAAATGGACTGGAGCTTGATGGAGATTTTGAGAACTTAAGGTGATTTATGATGTGTGAGCATCTTGTCTATCTTTTCCTAGTGAATTTGCATTTAAATTGTTGAATTTAATTAAGAATTAATTATATTTTAGCCACTATGGATGCTATTTTGAGTTTTGTACAATACTGTTCATTTTAGGTAGCATTTGGCGGAATTTGATGGAGTTTCTGCAGAGAAAGAGAAGAAGCCAAGGAGATGACCAGCGAATACCGACGCGGACGCATGGCTCACGCGACCGCGCGGAATGGAGGAAATTGCAATGACGCGATCACATGCCTGACGCGATCGCGTGGACTGGAATCTGCACAAATGACGTGAACGCGTGGACAACGCGGACGCGTCACATGCGCCACGTGCAGAAAATATAGAAAAACACTGGGGGCGATTTTTGGGCCGTTTTGACCCAATTCTTAGCCCAGAAATCACAGATTAGAAGCTGCAGAATGGACAAATCAAGTGGTCCCCACCCATCAGTTGAAGACTTGTTAATTAATTCGAATTTAAATTCAAATCTTAAATTAGGAAAAGATATTATTTTAAGTTTAATTTTAAATTTATTAGGATTAGTTATAAAAAGGGATCTGATGCCATCAGATTGCAACTCGGTACATTCTTACCTGAATCCTTATTTTCTCTTTTCCATGAGCAACTAAACCTCCACTGTTAAGGTTAGGAGCTCTGTCTATTTCTTCAATATTTTTTATATTGTTTAAACTCTTTTATATTGCATCTCAACACCAATTTTTGTTTGTCTAACTAAGCCTATCAAACACTATTGTTGCTTAGTCCATCAATCCTCGTGGGATCGACCCTTACTCACGTAAGGTATTACTTGGTACAACCCGGTGCACTTGCCGGTTAGTAAGTGTGGTTGTAAAAAACCGCATCAATTTACAAGCTGAAAATCTGATCTTGGAGGTGTTAGTTGAGGAAAAGTTGAATTGGAAGTGTTCCGGGTTAAGCGGAGAATCGGCCATGGTATGGTTTCGGTTTCCTGTATCTAAAATGTAATGCAGTGTAAAAACTTAGGCTAGAGACCCTAAGATAGGATTTGAACTATTTATGTTGTTGATTGGTTGAGATGAATTGGGTTGTTATATATGTGATTAGTAGATTTTGGATGTTTTGATGGTATGATAGATGAGAGATATGCATGTTTTGATATTTTCTTAATGATTGGTTGAGATTGGATTGTGGGTGAAACCATGTTGATGGTGAGGATGATATTGATTGTATGTATTGATGGTTGATGGAATTGGTATTGTTGGAATTTGGGATAAGGAATGATATATAATATGATATGATATTTTGTTTGAAATTGAGATATTTGATTGAGATTGGTCAAAATGGTAGGTTGGTGGATTGTGAATTTTAATAAAAATGTTAGAGTATGAGTTGAGGAGGCTTGAGATTGATTTTTGGTAAGTTTTGGTTGGTTTTACATGAATTTGGAAGTGTATGTTTTGAAAATTGGAAGTTTGTGAACTTTAGTAAAAATGAATTTTTGATGAACTTCAACAGATCATATCTTGAACTACTGTCTTTGAAATTTAATGCTTTTCATATCAAATGAAAGATAATTTTACAAGCTTTAAAATGGTTTAAATTTGGTGGAAATCTGAATTCTGTGGAAAGAGATATGATCGTTGAAAGTTGGTGTCTGAAATATGAATTCGGTAAATGCTGCAAAATTTGTGATTTCTGGTATGTGTGCGCATGCACAGCCTTGTGCGCACGCACACCCTATGGATTTTAAGAACTGTGCGCATGCACAGCCTTGTGCGTATGCACACACAGGTGCGCACACAACCAACGAAGTTTTGCAAGTCGTGCGCATGCACACGTTGGGAAGTATGTTCTGTTGAGGGTATTCGCACGCCTTGTGCGAGCGTACAGAATTGGAAAATTTGACTACTGTGCGTACGCACACATTTTGAAAATTCTTCTGGGCATGCGCACGCACACCCCTATGCGTACGCACACTGCCCTGTTTTCTTATAGAAACCTTGTTTTTAAATGTAACCTTCCCAGCAAGCTTGTAATCTTCCATGACCCTGTTTTTAGCAAATATGAATTTTGTGTTTATTAAAACCGAATTTCAAACTTCCAAGTCTCCATTTTCATCCTTTAAGTTCTAAATTATAATAGAATGCCTAGTAATTAAGAATAAGCTAGGAATGCAGGTAGCTTGAAGGTGAAGTAAGGGGAGAGTTAATGATGAATTGTGATTAATGATGATTGTATGAGTTGCTGAGGGTGATGATGGAAGTGCAGTGTATGCCGTGAGCCGAATGGCTGTATTTGATAATGATTTATGGCTGGTTATGGATTATGTTATGAGCCAGATAGCTATGATAAATATTGATTTATGGCTGGAAATAAAAGTATGAATTTGAATGATTATTTTATCTTAAGCTCTCTTTCTCGAAAGTGCGACCCCAGAGAGATGGTGGAAGGTGAGGATCCCCTTCCTTGTTCCTCCTGATATTGTAAAATCACCCCCAGTGAGATGGTGGAAGGTTAGGATCCACTCCTTGGTTCCTCTTGGGCATATGAGAACGTACCTCCTGGGTAGATGCAATGTGGTTTCGTCCCACTTGCTCCAAGTTGGTTAGTATGGAGGCTCCCTGGGTGAACGCAAGGGTTGTAGTTTCACCACACTTGTCACGGGTTATGATAAGTGATGTATGAAAAGTGAAATTATATGATGTATAAGTGATGATATGTTCATAATGAATGATTATGGAACGTTATGAATGAATGTGAAATGATTATCTGAGATACGAGTTTCCCTGGATGAAAGCAGTGACTAGCCACCACGTGCTCTAGGTTGAGACTCGATACTCTGCTGACCCTATGTCGCAAGGGTAGTCGAAAACTGTGAAAGTTCCGGATGAGTTCGCCCCCGTGGATAAACACCAGTGTGGGTGTTGTATGATTATGATTATGATTATGTTTATGATTGAGAATTACTCAAGTTGGGGATGTGCGACAGAGGGACACTCCAATGGTTAGCTACCAGGACTTGTCGGGTTGGCTTTATAACCGACAGATGAGACTCATCAGCCACTAGGACAGGCATGCATCATATGCATCTATATGTCTTGTTTGGATTGCCTAAGTGATTGCATAACTAAATGCTACTTGATTGTCTGCTATATTTGAATCCTATTTGTGATTTCTCTGTTTGTAATAATTGTGGTTGTTGCATTTGGTTCTGTTGGTGGTTGGGAGGTTCGGAACAGTTAGAAAGGGGGGTTTTGGATAGCTCTGAAGACCCTTAGCTAGTTTCCTATTTTATCTTTATGGGATAGTTATGTTTTTAAGCATTAATTATCTGTTGGAAGTTCTAGGATTGCCTCCGACTTTCCCAGGACATTATATGTTAGATATGTGGGCACTGTTACCATGCTGAGAACCTCCGGTTCTCACCCATGCGGGTTTTGTGATTTTTAGATGCAGGACAGGCGGCATCTCGCTGAAGCATGCTGGAAGCTTCTGATTTAGCGAAGATTCTTATCTCTCAGGGCTATATTTTGGTTATCTGTACCTATTTAGATACTTATCATCTTTACTTATTATATATGTTGTATTAACTCCTCTTAGAGGTCATTTTGGAGAAATAGGTTCTATAACTCTGTATTTTGGGTGTATTTCGGGTTCCCTAATATATATAATAAGTGGAGATAATAAGTTAGCTTGTTCTATCTTGCGCGTTACGCTTTTCGATTTAACGATTTTTGCTTTATCCCTTTCTTTAAAGGCTCCTAGTTATAAACCTTTTTCACTATATTTAATATGTAATTTTTCTTTTAGAGGTCGTAGCACCACGCCACCTCTATTTTACATCCTAGGTATAAAGCTCTGTGTGGTAGGGTGTTACACGTACCGCCGTCCTTATCTTATCCAATGTCCCCTCTATGAGTGTTACGCATCGCCGTCCTCATGGGGGAACCTTCCATTCAGTCTCTAATGAGCGTTACACATCGCCGTCCTTAATGAGCCGTCCCTATAGTATTAAGTGAGCGTTACGCATTGCCGTTTCCACTAGACACTTGGCACTAACGCCGAAATAGCACACAATTTTTTTTTTATTCTTTGCTCTGTACTTGATGTGAGAATTTATGTTAATCTAGAATTTCACAAAAATACAATCACGTTGCAAGCATAGGCTAGACCAACAATGAACTCTCACCGTCAAAGTTTAAATATAAAAGATTATCATAATTCAAATCAAATAACCAAGAGTATTCAGACTCCCGAGTCGTTCTCCCTAGGAATTGCAATGAAGTGTTCATATTATTGGCTATGAAGGAATTGGGGGGTTTTGGTTGAAATAAGCAAGAATTATAAATTGCAAGAAATTAAAGATGCATGCAAAGAATTAAATAAAAAGCAAATAAAGCAACAAAAATGGAATTCAAGTAACAAAAAGGACTCTTGGCAAGGATTGTGGAATTGAAGATTCCTATCATAATCATAGACCACAAACATGATAATTGCTAAGAATTAATCCCAATTAGTCTATTCTAACATCGAGAATAAGTCAAAAGGGCATAATTGATCTCAATCCACAAGTCCTAATCAACTCACTAATTAACTTAGTGAAAGACTAGCGTTAGTGGAAACCAAACCAACTAACAATCCTAATCACAATATCGAATAGACATCTATGACTCAAGTTTACCTAATTACCCAATTCCTAATCAAGAGTGTGAAAAACTATACAAAAACTATAAGAGACATTTTATCAAACACCTAACATGCATAAAAGGAAAAATATCATAAATTGCAATAAAAATAAATTCTATAACTATCAATTGCAATAAAATGAAAATAACAACTCAAATAAACATTAAAGAAACATAAAACATCAAAATTTCATTAAATGAAATTAAAAGTAACAAGAGTGCTCATAAAACTAAAGTGGCATGAAAGTAAAATTAACAAAGGAAACTAAAAGATTAAAGGCAATAAGACATGAAAATGTAAATGAAACTACAATAAAACATGAACTAAAGAGAGAAATTAAAGAGAGAATAAAGCTAAAAATCCTAATTCTAGAGAGAAGGGGGAGCGTCTCTCTCTAGAAAAACTAAACAAAACATGTAAAAAGCTAAACCTAAGTGCTCCCCCTTCATTCTTCTTCACTTTGGCTTGAAATAGCTTCATAAATGAGTTGGATTGGGCTTTGGAAGCCCAAAAATCACCCCTAGTGATTTGCAATTAATGACCTCACGTGCATGCAGTCGTGCGTACGCACAACCTACGGTGCGTATGCACAGTTGCGCAAAATTCCCATCATGCGTACACACGACATTTAGCACGTACGCATCCTTGCACGAAGTCACCGTTGTGCGTACGCACGCATCACTATGCGTACGCATCTTTGCAGCAGCTTCCAAATTCCATTTTCTTCATGATTTTTCTCCTTTTGGATGCTCTTTCTTCACTTCTTCAACCCAAACTTGCCTTGAAAACTTAAAATCACTTGACAAATACATCAAAGCACCAAATGGGATCAAAGTGAATAAAATTTAACAATAAAAAAGCCTAAAGAGCATGTTTTCACTTTCAAGCACAAATTAGGAAGACATCATGAAACTATGCTATTTCAATGGATAAATGCAAGAAAAGTCAATGAAATCCACCTAATTAAAGCAAATAAATACCATGAAATGTGGATTCATCACATCCCCACACTTAAACAATAGCATGTCCTCATGCTATACCAAAGGAAGATAAGAAGGGGAATCAACAATTATTCAATATAACTAACTATATGCAATCTATCTATATGTGTGTAACTATACTATCTAACTATATATATGTATTTAATTAGTCTAATTAAATCAATTTCCAAGAAAGCATCTATACACAATCAAGGGCTAAATCAATTATAACCAAATCCTATTCACAATTGAATTGAGTCATATAAAAGAATTTAAGTAAACTTGCAAGATAAGCAATGATCATAGGTGGAAATATGGAATTGAGTAATTGAACCCTCACCGGATATGTATATGCACTCTAATAACTCAAGTGTTTTGGGTCAATCCACTCAATTCTCCTCTAATCATGCTTTCTAAAGTTTGTTCTTCATCTAACCAATCAACAAGTATTTAATGTACATATCCAAAAATCATGAGGTCTTTTCAAGGTTGTAATGAGGCTAAGGTTAAAGGTAAGGATATATATATATATATATATGGCTAAATGAGCTTGCATTTGAATCTTTGATTAACCTAAATTCTCACCTAACACATACACAACCTATACAATTCTAATATCAAGTTTAGCTACCCATAATCTCACTTTTATATCCATACACACACACTCATGCATTAAATTCAACTCATCACATATGCATTGATTCTTATTGAATTTCTCATTGGGGTAATTTTGCCCCTTTTTCATTATTTCTTTTTTTTTAGTTTTTTTTATTTTTAACATAATATATACACCAACTCATCAATTAGGGGTGTTCGCGGTGCAGTTTGGTTCGGTTTTTGAGAGAAAAGTCATCCGATTTGATCGTCTAATTAAACTACGGTTCGGTTTGGTTCGATTTTTTTATCAAGGCCATCCGAACCAAACCAAACCAATTAATATCGGTTTGGTTCGGTTCGATTTGTTCGGTTTTTTCAATCAATTCAGAAAAAATACTACCATACTATTTCACAAAGTCATAATATTGAAATCGACAAACACAAATTAACAATAGCTAACAAAGTCTTGATCTAATAAAATTTAATAACAAAAGAAATTCAAATACGACAATTAAAGAAGTTTAAAAGTTTAATAGTCAATACAACTGAAAAAATAAAATGAATTTTCAAGTCATGGACGGGTTGAAAGCGCTTGCCAGTGAATTGAAGTAGAAGACATGACTTCCCAACTCCTATAATAATAAAACAAGAAGGCTACATAAGTAACTTCTCTTCATAAATAAACTACTGCTCATAATATTACATGTACACTTTGAACACAATACATATATGAAATGAAACACAAATAGACTACAAATTCAATTAGCTTTGTCAATAGGGCCTCGATTCATATTAATTGTTTCTAGCAATTAGGATTACAAGTAATATTGAAGTGCCCATTACAATCTCAAAGTTTTACAATTTTTTTTTTGTTTTAACCAAAAGCCCCATATTATACAATTTTAATGAAGTGACTACTATAATTACAGTATGAAAAGTTGATTAGTCATTAGAAGCTGTGAACAACTGCAAAAGCATTAATAGTTCATATTTTGGATGTCAATGGTATTGGGGGGAAAATTGGGAACCAGATGGGATCAGCATCAAATCAATTCAGCTACCATATTAATCAACTCCAGATATCCATACTCTAACATAAGTGCATGTGATGCCTAGCTCAACTCTAAAGTTTCACAATCCAATTTCTTTGGTCTAATAATTCAAGAGCAGAAACACAACAACAAATAGATTAAAAACAGAACAACAAATAAATTAAACAATGATCAGTGAACTAGCAATCAGAAGCAATTTCCCTAAACAATGAACAACAATTAAAACAATGAACACTGAACCAGCAAGAAAACAACAACTAGCAACAATCAGAAGCAATTTTTGATCTCATCCTCGAGCTCATGAAAGCGATTGTTCAATCTTCCGAACTTATTGATGTTCTGCTCGTCCTCCCATGTCACTTCCGTGTCAGATCCTCCTCCCTTCAACGACGAAAAATGGAATATTATAAATTAGGAGGGAAAATAATAGAAAGTAAACAACAAATGGTTCATATTGACTCGGGCTCCATATTGACAGTAAACAACCATCAATAAACAACCAGTAAACAGCAATAAACAGCAAATTACCTGAATCGGTGGCTCGGGCTCCATGTTGACTTGGGAGGAAGGCTGACTGAGAGACTCGGAGGTGCTGCCGTGCTGGGAGTGGGTTGAACTGATGATAGTGGCGCTGAGTGGGAGAACCCAGAAACACTGCTGGCGTTGGGTGGTGGCGTCTCAACGGCGACGACGTGGTGCTGTGCGTGGGCGACGGCGTCGTGCTGTGGGTGGCGTCTCCGCGAAGAGGAAGGCTTCGGCGTGGTGCTGTGGGTGGCGTCGTGCTTTGGGGATTTGGAGAAGAGAGAGCGAGAGCGACTGGGTAGTAGAGGCTAAACAGTAGAGAGCGCAGCCGCAGGTTAGGGATTGGGGATTTGGGGGGTTAGGGTCAGGGACGGCTGGGGGGGCGCTCTCACACTCGCGCAGCAACCTTTGCTCGTTTGGGGGGTGGGGTTAGGCATTTTTATGGTTTTTTCGAACCGGT
>NC_029790.2:38792701-38819400 GCF_000816755.2 Arachis ipaensis
GGATATTTGGAGAAGAGAGAGCGAGAGCGACTGAGTAGTAGAGACTAGAGAGCGCAGGTTAGGGATTGGGGATTTAGGGGTTAGGGTCAGGGACGGCTGGGACGCTCTCTGCTCTCACACTAGCACAACAGCTTCATTTGTTTGGGGGGTGGGGGTTAGTCATTTTTAGGGTTTTTTCCTAACCGGTTCGGTTCGGTTAGAGTTTTCAGAGTCAAAACCGAAAACCGAACCGAACCGCCTAAAAAATAGCAAAATAAATTTTTTTCGATTTTTTCGGTTTTCGGTTAATTCGATTCTCGGTTTTTTCGGTTCGGTTCGTCGATTTAGTTCGGTTCGGATCGGTTTTGAACACCCCTATCATCAATGCATATGGTTTCCATAGTCTTACATGAGCATGTACCCGAAATTTCCAATATTTTTCAACAAAGAATAAAACACATTTTTATCTACCAATGTTCCCAAATCTTCCCCACACTTAAACATCACACACTCTCACTACCTTAAGCTACTCAAAGATTCAAATAGGACAATTAATTATTTTTTGCTTAAAGGTTAGTGATGTGGCAATATAAAGAACAAAAGGAGATTGTAAAGGCTCAAAGTGACAAACAAAGGTGAATGAAATGGTAGGCTTTTTGGGCTAAGTGAGCTATAAAGAAATAATGACCTCAATCACATAATTGCATAAATATACACTAAACAATGAATATATAGAATTAAACAAACCAAAGATTGCAATTAGAGAAGAGCAACACACAAAAATGAAATAAGTGGTCAAATGGTATAACCACACAATAAGGCTCAAAAACTCACAAGTTGTATGTTCTTTAACTCAAAAATCATATTCCACAATATATAAATCATGCAAGTTTCATAGAATTTCGACTCAATTCAATTCGAATTTCCAATGCCCTATATACAAAAGATAAGCTTCTTGGAAATTTCATTAATTGACTAACACTTATTCTATATATGTATATAGTGTGATTGGATGAAAAAAGTCAAAAATCCTAAGTTTAATTCCCAATTTCAATCAAACTAAAATAGCAAGTGTATAGGAAATCAAACTAGGTGTAATCATCACATCATCCAAATCACAATCAAGACAAACAACCAAAAAGCATATGTACAAGCCAAAATTAAGAGCAAAATATCAAAATATGCATAACAAAGTAATAAACTAAGTAAAAAGCAAAAAAAGATAAAATATATACAAAGCAACTAAAAAGCATAATAATAATAATAAGAACTAAACTACAAGTGTTCGGAAATGAAATTGTCACCCAAATATGCTTGTTGAAGATGGACAACTTCCCCACACTTAAAATGTAGCACCGTCCGCGGTGATCAGATCAAGCAGAGTGGAAAGAATCGTCACTGTGTCACCTCCACCTTCAGCTAGTGGGTTAGGCGATAGAGTCGCTACAAGAGTGATGGTGGTGCTGAAAAGGAAAGAGCTTCACACAACAGCATATGAAGTGAATAGATAATAAAAATTTGAATGGAAGCAAACATGAGATTCAAGTTAAAAGCAAACAGAAGCAACTTCCAATCAAATAAAGGAATCTAAGAAAGCTAACTTGCTTGTTTATCAAAGAGAAAAAGAAGAAAGGAGCATTGTTGCTATGCACAAAGAGAAAGAAAACAGTTAGAGGTTATTGTTAGTTGAAAGGTAAAAGGAAAGTTAAAAGTTATGTGAGTAAAAAGAAAATAGTTAGTTGAAAAAGAAAAGAAAAGTTAAAAATTAAGAAAAGTTAGAAATTAATGTTAGTTGAAAAGGAAAAGAAAAGTCAAAGTTATATGAAGAAAAAAAAAGAAAAATTTAATTGGGAAAAGAAAAGAAAGAAAAGATAGTCAAAAGTTATGTTAAGAAAAAGAAAAAGTTAGTTGAAAAAGAAATCAAAACTTAAAAAGTTATGTAAAAAGAAAGAAAAAGTTAGTAAAAGAAATGGGAGGAAAATCAAAATTTAGGTGCATAGTCACAAGTTCCTTGATTCCAAAAAGTTTCAAAAATGTAAAAACAAGCAAGTTTCTATTCACTTTTCAAAAGTTCAAGATGCCAAAACAAGTGATTCACATATACATGTAGAGCACATAATCAAGTAAATCTCAATCACAAGTAAATTGGCATAAGTTTAAGCAATTTGGTGTTAGCAAGTTAAAAACATCGAGAGATTCAAACACCAAATTCATATGAGGTATGAAAATCACATGGTTGAAATGAAAAATTGACAAGCTTATTTACTATCTGACTCAAGGCAACTTAGACATGGAGAAAACTGAATCAAATTCAGCCACATAGGTAAAAAGAAATCCAACCTTGTGAGAGCATGCAAAAGAGACTTGAATTTAAATGAAAACCAAGTTTATGGTCAAATCGTAGCTCAATTAAGGATTGTTCAATGCTTAAAAATAACATACAAGTTAAAACAAGCAAAGAGATTAAAGAATTGACCAAAACTTGTAAGGAGACTCTTGAGGAAATTTCCAAAACCCTTTTAGACAACAAGATTCTTTTTGACATAGAATTCCGTCAATTAGAATATTGTTGCACCAAGTACAACAATATCATTTAATAAAATAGGTTTAGGAAAAATCCGGCAGCATTTCAGCTGTAAATTGGCCATTTCCCAAATTCAATCAATTAATTCAAATTTCCTATGAATGATTTAACCATTAAATTCACAAAATTCATGTATGTTTTCAAAGGAAATCAGAAAGTGAGCCAAAATACAGCAAGAACAAAAATACAGCACCAAAACAATGAACCATTTAACAAGCAGGCAATCTGAATTCAAACAGTCAAGTGCAGAATTGAAAGAAAACTTCAGTAGCAATCAATCTTGAAGCAAGAACAAAATGGAAAATTGAAATGGAGCAATTGACAATTCAATTTAAAATCAAGAAAAACAGGATCATTCAGCAACATAACAGCATTCAATTGCCCAACATACACCAAAACAGCAACAAGGAATCACCCAGCAGCATTCTTTTTCTTGAATTCAACAACCAATCACAAGTATTCAACATGAATTTAAACAAATAAGCGTCCTGAATCAAGTGATTAGGTTCAAATTAAAACACAAATTGCAGCAGCAGTGATAATGCAAACGCAGGAATTTCTCAAAATTCATGACTGCAAAAACAATCCAAAACTTGTGGCTTCTAAAGAACAACTATGCAGCAGCATTAAACAAGCCAGTTTAGCACCAAAGTAAATCAATGAAACAGCAACATAACATCAATAACAATTTAAACCAAACCAACAGCTTCAAGCAGCATTCTTTCTTTGAACAATGAACAAAAGTAATGGCCTAAACCACAGCATCAAAACAGCACAATGAATAATAAAAAAAATTAATGGACTCAACCAGCATTCATTGCATTGAATTCAATAATCATTCCAGGAGCAAGCAGTATGTATTCAAGCAATTACTCATAATCGAATCCAACAGAGAAGTGCAAATTGGAGAAGAACTCAGCCCGGAGCACTCAGCAAGAACAAAGCAATAATGAACAGCCAGGCAGCAGCATCAAGCAAACTAATTTAGCACGGGGCAAATCAATGAAGCAGCAACATTTCCAAACAACAGCATTATTCAAAACAAACCTAAATCCACTACCCAGCTCAGATTCTCTAACAACCTAATCAACTAACATGCATTTCTAACTAACTTAATCAATAAAAATTAAATTATGCTAACAGAAAACAGAAAAAGGAATAGAAAACAGAATTGAAAACAGAATAGAGAATGGAACCTGAAAGGGCAAAAACAGAACAGAGAAAGGGAAGGGACAAGAGAAGGGGAAACGGAAGCAGAGGGATGCCAGCCCAGAGGTGGTGGCTTCAACAGTGGTGATGGTGAGTGAACGGCTGGAGCAACCCAGCTGACCTGGTGGTGCGGCGGTGTGGGCGCTGCTTCAATGGCAGCGGCGGAGAGTTGCCCAGCAATGAAAACAGGGGCCTTGCCCTGTTTTGGGTGAAGAGCAACAGGGTGAAGGAGCTCGTGTGTGGGAGGAAAGAGGGTTGGGTCGCCGTGGCTCGTCGACGGTGGACGCTACGGTGGTTCACGGTGGTGGTTTGGCCGGGAGAGGAGGCGCGAGGATAACGTCGCGATGGCACTGAGCTTGGTGGAAGCTAGAAGAAGGAAAGGGGAAGAGAAGGGGGCGCGGTGGTGTGGGTTATCGCCGGCGATTATGGATGAAGGGGGGCTGTGGTGTCGCGGCTGAGGTGGCGCGGAGGAGCGGAGAGCACGCAAAGGGGGCTCTGCGGCGCTACTTGTAGCGCGAAGAGGAGGGCCGGGATGCCAGACAGGACGCGGCGGCGCGGTTGGGTAACAGGGCTGCGAAAACGGAAGGCGACGGTGGTGCTGGGCTCGCGGAGCTGCGGGCGGAGAAGGGTGTGAACGGGAAACGGGGAAGAGAAAGAGAAGAATAGGTGAGGTTGCCGGCGGCTGCGAGCTCGCCGCGGCAGTTGTGAGCGAAGGTGGGTGATTGACGAGAAAGAGCTGGTGATGATGGTGAAGAAGATGATGGTAGGGAGGTTGTGACTCAGAGAAGAGGAAAAGACAACAGAAGGGGAGAGGAGGGGGATGCGGACGCACGAACTGTGCGGGTGCTCCCAACATAAGGGGGATTTGGGAATGAAAGAGAGCAAAAGATGTAAATAGTAAGGAATTAAATAAACGGATTTGGATCCTCTAAAGTTTGGATTTCACTTTAGAGAGGAAAGTGTGATTTCTCACCATTGATTTCATAGGTGGGACCAAGAATAAATATGAAAGAGAAACTATTCAAAAGTAGAAGATCACACTTTACTCTCTAAAGTGAAATTCAAACTTTAGAGGATCTGAATCCTAAATAAACATGTAAGAAATTAAAGTCAAAATAATCAAAGTCAAAGCAATAAAACTTTAAATGTAAGAAATTTTTTGATAAGTAATTGCGAATTAAGGTTATTTATTCTAGCCATTGACCACAAACGCATGATGATTATAAAGAGTTAATCCTATTTAGTCAACTCTACATCGAGGATAAGTCAAATAAGCATAGTTGATTCCAATTCATAAGTTCTAAATCAACACTATGGGGTCACTTAGAGTCAAGAGAAACCAAATCAATTAACTACTCTAATATATCAAACAAGAATGAACATCAATGACTCAAGGAACACCAAAATTCACAATTCCAAGTCAAGAGTGAGAAAAAGCTATGTAAAAACTAAGTTAAGTATTTCATCAAACACTTGGTATGCATAAAAATAAAATAACATTAAATTGCAATAAAATAAATTCTAAAATTACAAAAGCAAGAAAATAGCAATAACAACTAAAGAAAGCAATAAAGACATGGAAACATAGATTTCATTAAATGTAAATTAAAATAACAAAGTATGCTCATAAACATAAAAGACAAAAGAAATGAAATAACAAATAGGAGAAGAGGACAAAGATGCAATAACAATAAATGACAAGGAAAAGTAATTGAAAACAAGAATTAAAAATAGAAATGACAAAAAATTAAACTAAGTAGTCCTAATTCTAGAGAGAAGGGGGAGCTTCTCTCTCTAGAAAAACTAAACAAAACATGTAAAAAGCTAAACCTAAGTGCTCCCCCTTCATTCTTCTTCACTTTGGCTTGAAATAGCTTCATAAATGAGTTGGATTGGGCTTTGGAAGCCCAAAGACGGTGGACGCTACGGTGGTTCACGGTGGTGGTTTGGCCGGGAGAGGAGGCGCGAGGATAACGTCGCGATGGCACTGAGCTTGGTGGAAGCTAGAAGAAGGAAAGGGGAAGAGAAGGGGGCGCGGTGGTGTGGGTTATCGCCGGCGATTATGGATGAAGGGGGGCTGTGGTGTCGCGGCTGAGGTGGCGCGGAGGAGCGGAGAGCACGCAAAGGGGGCTCTGCGGCGCTACTTGTAGCGCGAAGAGGAGGGCCGGGATGCCAGACAGGACGCGGCGGCGCGGTTGGGTAACAGGGCTGCGAAAACGGAAGGCGACGGTGGTGCTGGGCTCGCGGAGCTGCGGGCGGAGAAGGGTGTGAACGGGAAACGGGGAAGAGAAAGAGAAGAATAGGTGAGGTTGCCGGCGGCTGCGAGCTCGCCGCGGCAGTTGTGAGCGAAGGTGGGTGATTGACGAGAAAGAGCTGGTGATGATGGTGAAGAAGATGATGGTAGGGAGGTTGTGACTCAGAGAAGAGGAAAAGACAACAGAAGGGGAGAGGAGGGGGATGCGGACGCACGAACTGTGCGGGTGCTCCCAACATAAGGGGGATTTGGGAATGAAAGAGAGCAAAAGATGTAAATAGTAAGGAATTAAATAAACGGATTTGGATCCTCTAAAGTTTGGATTTCACTTTAGAGAGGAAAGTGTGATTTCTCACCATTGATTTCATAGGTGGGACCAAGAATAAATATGAAAGAGAAACTATTCAAAAGTAGAAGATCACACTTTACTCTCTAAAGTGAAATTCAAACTTTAGAGGATCTGAATCCTAAATAAACATGTAAGAAATTAAAGTCAAAATAATCAAAGTCAAAGCAATAAAACTTTAAATGTAAGAAATTTTTTGATAAGTAATTGCGAATTAAGGTTATTTATTCTAGCCATTGACCACAAACGCATGATGATTATAAAGAGTTAATCCTATTTAGTCAACTCTACATCGAGGATAAGTCAAATAAGCATAGTTGATTCCAATTCATAAGTTCTAAATCAACACTATGGGGTCACTTAGAGTCAAGAGAAACCAAATCAATTAACTACTCTAATATATCAAACAAGAATGAACATCAATGACTCAAGGAACACCAAAATTCACAATTCCAAGTCAAGAGTGAGAAAAAGCTATGTAAAAACTAAGTTAAGTATTTCATCAAACACTTGGTATGCATAAAAATAAAATAACATTAAATTGCAATAAAATAAATTCTAAAATTACAAAAGCAAGAAAATAGCAATAACAACTAAAGAAAGCAATAAAGACATGGAAACATAGATTTCATTAAATGTAAATTAAAATAACAAAGTATGCTCATAAACATAAAAGACAAAAGAAATGAAATAACAAATAGGAGAAGAGGACAAAGATGCAATAACAATAAATGACAAGGAAAAGTAATTGAAAACAAGAATTAAAAATAGAAATGACAAAAAATTAAACTAAGTAGTCCTAATTCTAGAGAGAAGGGGGAGCTTCTCTCTCTAGAAAAACTAAACAAAACATGTAAAAAGCTAAACCTAAGTGCTCCCCCTTCATTCTTCTTCACTTTGGCTTGAAATAGCTTCATAAATGAGTTGGATTGGGCTTTGGAAGCCCAAAAATCGCCCCCAGAGATTTGCAATTAATGACCTCACGTGCATGCAGTCGTGCGTACGCACAGTTGCGCAAAATTCTCATCGTGCGTATGCACGACATTTGGTGCGTATGCATCCTTGCATGAAGTCACCGTTGTGCGTACGCACAGCAGCAACTTCCAAATTCCATTTTCTTCATGATTTCTCCCATTTTGGATGCTCCTTCTTCTCTTCTTCAACCCAAACTTGCCTTGAAAACCTGAAATCACTTGACAAATACATCAAGGCACCAAATGGGATTAAAGTGAATAAAATTTAGCAATAAAAAAGTTTAAAGAGCATGTTTTCACTTTCAAGCACAAATTAGGAAGACATCATGAAACTATGCTATTTCAATGGATATATGAAAGAAAAGTCAATGAAATCCACCTAATTAAAGCAAATAAATACCATGAAATGTGGATTCATCAGTACTCTACTGCAGCAGAGATAACTTTAATTAATACCTTCTTTTCTTTCTGCTCTACTGTGGCAGATATTCATTAAAATCCTTTCAGTCACTGCTCTCTACTCTTCTGTAGCAGAGATCCTTTTACTTAATACATCCTTCTCGTCACTGCTCTATACTCTTCTGTGGTAGAGATCCTTTTACTTAACACATCCTTCTCTTTTTGTTCTTTTTCTTTTCTTTTCTTTCTCATCTTTCTCTCTTATTTTCTTACTTCTTTTCTTTCTCTCTTCTTTTCTTCAATCTTTTAATTCTTTATCGTAATTCAACTTCGCATTCTTCTCTTACCTTTTCCTAGTGTCTTATGAAAAAGAATCATAAAATTTCTAGATTATCTGTGTCCTCTTAATTTTTTAAGAGTTCTTCTGTTTGCTCTTCTCTAACTTAAATATTCTTAATAAAATGATAACAATAATCTAAATAAGATAATTTAAATGGTAAATAATATATATATATCTTTTCTTAAAACTTAGTTTATAAAACCTTATTTTTAAACTTTTATTAATTACTTTCTAAATCACAAACTTTTTAATATTCTATTTTTAACTTTAATATTTTATAAAATTATATTTGAACCTTCACTTATTTTCATATTTATAAAAATAACTCAGAACTTATATGAAATACCTATTTATTCCTGAATTTTATTTATCACCCAAAATACTCAAAAATAACTTCAATTTTTATTAAATTACTATTTCAATCTCAAATATAAATTTTATTTCCCTGATTATAACTTTACCAAAGGACTGAATCCTATTTCCAAAATTCTTCAAGTTTTTAGCTTGAGTTTTAAGTCCGTTTTTTAAGCTTTACTATTACTGATTTTTCACCGCTTTTCATTTAATCTCTCCGCCATCAAACCTCATCAATTTAATCAATAATTATCATTCACACAAGCCCCAAAATTATCAAAATAACTCTATTTGGGCTGTTCTTTATGGCCGAACCGTAATTCACAAGCAACAATACACTACAAGGGAACCGGAAAATAGCGGCGGTTCTTGGAGTGATTTGCGGCGGTTTTAAACCGCCGCGAAACGGGATTCTAACGGTTCGTTAAGCGTCGCCTATTAGAGGGTGGTTATATGATTTTGCGGCGGTTCTCAGGAACCGCTGGCACAATCGCCGCAAAATCCAAGATTAGCGTCGCAATGTTTAGCGGGGGTTTAAAACCGCCGCGATCTGGAAATCTGTAGTCGACACGAAATGTTCGGCGGTTTCAAACCGCCGCCGTTTAATGGCCACGGTTTAAAGACTAATGCATTTACCGGCGGTTTGAAAACGTCGCGGTTTAACGGCCAATGTTTTTTGAAATGTAATTGGCGGCGGTTGTTAAACCGCCGCTATCTCCTAACCCGAATTTTCAAATTCCTAACGGCTAGTTCGCAACCGCCACTATTTTTCAGTTATATGGCCGCAAAAATACTGTTCTGTACACTGGCAATCACGCTTTTTCTTATTTCAATGTACATTTTTTTTCGTTTTTTTTAATTATTCTTAATATTAGTAAGTTAAATTATTTAAAATCCCGAAAAATAAATTACAGGGTAAACGACAATAGCAAAACCATTAACTTAATTAATATAATTATCCGAATATCAACAAAGTGTACTCCTTACTAAGAGTTGCATAATCAACAAAATAAAAGTGTATATCTAAAAGAAGAAAAGGTTCCACAATCCTAAGAACTACTTTCTAATCTGTCCCTCCAACGCACTCATCCATGTGGCGACGTCTGATGGCAGCTCCCTACCTTGCCCTTGAAGTAGACATATCAAAGCACTCTCCATTGCCTGCATCCTGCCCTTCCCAGCTGCTACTTCATCCTCCACTGCCTTCCTTTTCAATTTTTCTGCTGCCAACTCTGCTTGCAGTTCAAGCAGCCCCCTTTGGGTCTCCTCCCTTTCAAAACTATTGCTCGGCTGATGGGAATTCATACCAAAGACTTGACTAGAAGTCGGTCCCAACCCCATGCCACGCACCCTACCCGGGCGCTCTTTTCCGAGAGCTTGAGCAAGCGAATCATTCTGGGATAACAGTCTAGAAGATTCATTGCCTTGCTCAATAGCCTCAATTCTTTCCTACACACATAGATAAGCAATTAAGAGCATTTATTAGCTAGTCGCTAACCGCACAGACTTCCAATAAAATTTAAAAAACTAAAAACACATTCCTTACTCCAATAGCGCGAGCCGCATCATGGATATAGGAGCCATCATCTCTTTTGTGCGTTAAGAGATACAACTCTCCTCTACTAACTCTCCTCCTTTGTCGTTCCGACTGTACCAATAATGACGACAAAGTGAATAAGGTAGAGGAACAGATAATTCTAAAACATTCTCAAAATTAGATTACCTCTTCTTCTCCGAGCCTTGCCAAGCTTTTTGATCCGCCGGTGTGGGTGTAAAGCTGCTTTGATCGATTCTCGACATTTTTCTTACACTTCTCCTGTCATGCCATCAAATTAAGAGTTACTAGACACTAGTTCTAACGAACTAAATGTAACATAAATAGACTTTGTCTGATATGAAACTAAAACTATATTACCTGTGTCTCTTCGCTATTGCGATAATCGAGAAACTTTCTCCAATGTTCCGCAGTAATTCCATCTGGGCGGTTTTCAATATTTGCTGCAAGTGAAAGTTCTGCGTCATAGTAGTGATGGTATAATCTGCTTCTCGTTTCCTTCCAAGCCCTTCCCAGCATCTTGAATATTACAGACTTTATAATTCCTCTACTATCTTCTTCAAAATGGAACATTTCCTGAAACATTAGAATTAAGCTGTGAGTAGTGTTCAAAGTATGAGTTTGGAATGGTACGAAGAAATAAAAATAACATTTTACCTTTACTATTTCATTATAGACCTTCTCCCTGGTGTGAACCTTTCTCCAGTCCCTCTCGCCGATTGGGAATTTGGTGTAGTCAGATCCTAGCAGTCCCATAACGCCGCTCAGTAAATCTGCTTCATCCCCAACTGGTTGCAGTGCACTGTTAAACCTGAGTACAACCTTTCTTCCGTTAGGTGGCTTCATAGCTTCCTTCACACTCAGTTTGACCTGTTTGATTGTGCCATCGGATTCTGTAAAAAATATTAATTATTAGTTAGCTACCATTGGAGTCAAGCTGCGAATAAATTATAGAAAAAATGGGACAATAAAAAGTAGAATTAAATAAGTTCTCTTATACCAATTGTCTTAACATCCCAAAATTCTGTGGTCTTGCGTCCCTTGCGCTTCTGAGCATCCTGTGCAGCTAAAAGGTTATCAACATGTTGGTCAAAAGAATCTACCTCATCTGCCTCGGCGTCCGGCTCCGAGTTTTCAACATCATTCATGGAAGCCTGTGGAGCAGGCAGTGGTTTGGTTCGGGGTGGACGAAAGGGGCGTAAAGACGAGGATGTGGGGGCACTACTGCCACTGGGCGGCGGAATTGGGCAGTCCGCTCTCTGCGAAGTTGAAGTCGCATGACCTCCCACTTGAGGTTGCTGACATGCTGTGTCTACACAGGCTTTCTTCGTGAAACGACTTACCCGAGACATCTTTCCCAACTGCATTCGAATTATAACGAAGTAATAACAATTAATGTGTACATAATAATATAAATTAACATGCAAAAAGGACACCGGCATACCCCAGTTACATGAGTACATGAGTACATGAGTTGAGATTAGCATGTTAACAAAGAAATCAAATATGTGGGGCATAAAAAAATTGATATATTCACAATTTATTCAATTATTTATGTTAAATATAATTAATCATGTATCATTTTTATTAACCCGAATATAACAATTAATATGTACATCATAATATAAATTATCAGAGGTCCCAACTGCATTCGAAAAATACGAGAGTACATGAGTTTGTCAATTAAAAGAGTATATTAACAAGGAAATCAAATATGTTAGACATAAAACTAATATTGACGTACTTCCAATTTCTCTATAATGCCTAGAACCATAAGAATGTGGTGTATTATTGGAATAGAATTGCAAAAATGTCTAACTATTAGATTAGTACACATAAAATTCGGGTTCTTCCAAACGTACTCAAAATAGTACAATAATACTACTCAATTTAAAATAGAAAATAGCACTTCAATGTGGAATTGCAGCAAATTCTTGAAGAAGCTTAATTAATTAATCATATTAAAAGAAAATAAATCTAACTAGACATTGCAACGTATGAATGTAAAAGGGACACTTATTCGCATGGTGCAGGGCGGCTCTTCATTAACGAGAGAAATTATGAAAAACTAATAACCGGGGGTGAGAGAGAATCAGAAAGGATATCATTAGCCAAGACGAGAGTAAGATTATGCTGTTTCTTTAATTTTGTTTTTGGTGCCTAAACGTCTCTCATTACTTGACACTTATTAATTAATTAGTAATTAGTAATCCTAATATATAAGCAGAGTATTTGTTAATTAAATATATAATATAATAAATGTACGTCGTAGATAACTATTATTATTAGGATCAGCAATAGCATGCTTAAAACGAAGATAATGACAGATTAAAAAAAGAGAACTTTGAATTGAAGGTGAGTTAGAGCATGGAAGGATGCGGTTGGAGAATGAAATTAGTAGTATGTTAGAGCATAATAATATCCAGGATTAATCGTGCTTACCTCCAGCGGGATGACTGGTTTGAGGGTAAGAGAGGAATCACCGGGGATCGGACAGCGAGGGAAGGGCCTCCAGGACGCTGGCACACCGCAGAGACGGACGTGGAGGAGAGGTACTGGACGAAGCAAGCTCCAATAAGGATTATTGGTATTAGGAAAAAAATAAGGATTTAAGGAGCGGTGGCTTATCTAATTTAAAATTTAAGTTTGTATTTTTCGGTTTTTTGTATCTTTTTTAAAAGTCTTAGTAGGTATGGAAGAAAAAATTACAATTAAAAAATAAATACTTAACGATTATATTAGTTTGTTATCTATATATTTATAAACAAATATTTATGTTAATTTTATTCTCCGAGCTCATTAGGTCTATTTTTTTAATTTTATAATAGACGCTAATAGTTTTTGTTTACTCTCTTCAATTCATACATTAATATCAAATGTTGTTTTGTTTACTCTCTTCAATTCATACATTAATATTATCATTTGCATATCGCTACTAATAAAATATTCAGTATATATGACTTATTTGTTTATATATCATACCGATAGATTAATTAATTCCATAAACTGGAATAATATATATGCTTTTTATAAATTTATATTTTATTCTTCATCGTTCCTATTATGAAATTAATTTTTTTTAAAATTTAAATTAATAAAAAAAATAATATAAATAGTTATATTTTTAACACTCATTTTCAAACAAATGCCTTTTTTAGATTTATTTAATTTTTTATAGTTTTTCTGTTTTTATTTGTTTTATGTTATTTTTTATTTTTAAAATTTATTAAAGATCGATTTCTAAATTATTTAGATATAAAATTCTAATATCATATCATAATATTATTTCTTTCAAAATTTAAACTAATAAAAAAAACATAAATACTTAACGAACAAATTATTGTGTTCTGTATATATTAATTTTTAAGAAGTATTCGAGACTATTTTGGTTACATATTTGAAGTAATCTATTGTGTTCTTCTTCTCTCTTTTTTTTACTTTTATATTTATTAATCATGAGTAGTGTAAACTTGAGCAGATGATGAAGTAAGTGAATTGATAAGAAAGGCCTATTAGCTATTTCAAGAAGCTATTCAAATCGAGCTTTTTACTTTTGCTGAATATAATATTCTGACTAGTAAAACTAAGAAATTGATAAATGTTTCACGTATTGGAGTCAATGATTCTCCAGCTTTCAAGAAAATCATTGATGAATTATATGTGTCTTTGGAATCACCGTTCGTATATAAAAAATGTTTACTATCAAATCATTAAACATTTTTAAATAACTCTGTGCTCATTTAATATTTTAATTTCCCCTGCTTCATATATTATTATTATTTCATTTATGTTTATTCAGTGAGATGAAGGAGAAAAGAGGCAGACATATACCGTTGATTATATTGATTCAATCAAAATGTTTATCAAAATTAAATAAAATATTGTTAACAATATAACTATTCTGTTGTCTTTTTCTACAAGTTAAAAATTTTGGAAAAAAAATTTTATGACATGATATCAAAACTCCATATCTAAAAGGTCTAGAATTTGATCACTGGTAAATTTCAAAGTGAAAAACATAAATTAGATAAAAAATAAAATAAGATAAACAATAAAATAAAAAAATAAATTTATGCATGCAAAACTTAAATAAATCTAATGTTAGATATATAGTAATTTGAGATTAATCTATTCCAAATTCATTATCATTTCATCGAATTCAATAGGCAAATGAATAATCACAAATAGTCACTTTGTTCAGTTCAGTCCTAATATTTTGTGAGATAAGGCAGACTAATAATAAAGAGAGCAGTCAGCAAATATCATTCTCCTCTGGAGTTTTATTGAGGTCAAAGGTTACGATGGAAGGTTGGTGTCCTTTAGAGACAACCTCATCAGAACTATCTGGCGCAACGTCATCTTCGAGCATTGAATCTTGAACTACCTCGCCAGTCTCTTCCGAAACTTCTAGAATCTTTTCCCGAGACAAACCTGACGGATACACCAAAAGCAAACAAGTTATTAGAAGTCACAAATTTTACAAAAAACAAAGCACAAAATAGCGCCATGTTATAAACTGCTGGTTTGGCTTACGTTCCCATAGTTTCGTAAGACGTCTTTCTATAAGAGTGAATTCCTCCCGAGACGCCGTTTCAAGTTCAACTTGCAGACTATTCTGATATCGTGCCTGCACAAGAACATGCCAAAATCAGCCAGACCAATCAGAAATATATATCAGTAATGGACATGCTTGACAAATTTGAATTGACATGGTCGTATATATCAGAAATATAGGTCAGAAATATATACCAAGCTGTTCCTTCATTTCTTTCTTTCTTTCTTTAAATAATATCACTGAAAGTCATACTTAGGAGCGTCCAAGGAAAAGACATGGTATAATACTAGAGTGGTGATTTCTTAGTCGTCACATCAAACCAAATGATGAACTAATTAATTAGTCCTTTGAAACTAACTAACAATTTCTAAAATACAAGAGAGGCTCAATCTGTGACGTCAAATTATTTTAACTAAAAACACTAAACAAGCTTACTTTTCTTAGCGCGAATAAACAATCACAAAATAATTGTGCCTAACAAGTAACAAACATGTTTAGTAACTCAATCATGAAGTCGTCACAATCAAATGGGAAAATGATGGGAAGGAAGATGGTAAACACCTCCCCCTCAAAAGTAACCTACTTCCTCCTCCATTCTTTAATTGGATGAAGAAACAACAAATAAAAATAGATTTCTGAATTCAAGGCACACCCATAATCACGTAGACAGCATGTTCAAAAGTTAGTATATTTATTTTCTTAGGAGGAAAATAAATATACTTATCAATATACAAAAATGCATAAAGAATTATTATTGTAATCTTACAAACTATAGGGTTTTAGGATTGAGTTAACTAGTTGCACTCAATTATGAGTTGTTGTTAATAATCAATAATATGATGATGTAACCAGCATCCCCAACAGAGCCACAAGTCTTCATCCCAATTTCATTCACAACCCCATTATTCTTCCTAACTCATCGGACAAAATTATTTTAATCCCACTCACACTCTTTGCTTCTCTTCTCATTCAATTACTCCCTTATTATTATTTTTATTTATTTTCCTTAAATCATACAATCACGTGTTAAAAAGATTAAAAACGGTACCTGCACCTCCTCCAGTATTTGTTGCGAAAGGCGCAGGTTCGTGCTAGTCACGAACCCGAAGCCGAATTTCTTGCGGTACTCTGATAGGTATTGAAGCAATCCCTGCAATGTCCATTTTTTCAGACAAATGTTAGCCCCTTTCGAAGGTGCCTTTTAATTAAAGACAATAAAACATCTAGATTTGCTACGGCAGGTTGAAATAAAGCCAAGCAGCCTTTAGGCGAGCAGACACATGACAACTTACCATCCTAATATCCCCACGCGCAAAAGTAATAGCATCTGATAAGTGCCTGTGTGCTGAGAATGTGTCCAGCCATGACTGAATGGGCAACGTGTTGAGTCTTTTTCTACAAGTTAAAAATTTTGGAAAAAATAAATTTATGACATGATATCAAAACTTCATATCTAAAAGGTCTAGAATTTGATCACTGATAAATTTCAAAGTGAAAAACAGAAAGTAGATAAAAAATAAAATCAGATAAACAATAAAATAAAAAAAATAACACTTATGCATGCAAAACTTAAATAAATCTAATGTTAGATATATAGTAATTTGAGATTAATCTATTCCAAATTCATTATCATTTCATCGAATTCAACAGGCAAATGAATAATCACAAAAAATCTAATGTTAGATATATAGTAATTTAAGATTAATCTATTCCAAATTCATTATCATTTCATCGAATTCAAAAGGCAAATGAATAATCACAAATAGTCACTTTGTTCAGTTCAGTCCTAATATTTTGTGAGATAAGGCAGACTAATAATAAAGAGAGCAGTCAGCAAATATCATTCTCCTCTGGAGTTTTATTGAGGTCAAAGGTTACGATGGAAGGTTGGTGTCCTTTAGAGACAACCTCATCAGAACTATCTGGCGCAACGTCATCTTCGAGCATTGAATCTTGAACCACCTCACCAGTCTCTTCCGAAACTTCTAAAGTCTTTTCCCGAGACAAACCTGACGGATACACCAAAAGCAAACAAGTTATTAGAAGTCACAAATTTTACAAAAAACAAAGCACAAAATAGCGCCATGTTATAAACTGCTGGTTTGGCTTACGTTCCCATAGTTTCGTAAGACGTCTTTCTATAAGAGTGAATTCCTCCCGAGACGCCGTTTCAAGTTCAACTTGCAGACTATTCTGATATCGTGCCTGCACAAGAACATGCCAAAATCAGCCAGACCAATCAGAAATATATATCAGTAATGGACATGCTTGACAAATTTGAATTGACATGGTGGTATATATCAGAAATATAGGTCAAAAATATATACCAAGCTGTTCCTCCATTTCTTTCTTTCTTTCTTTAAATAATATCACTGAAAGTCAAACTTAGGAGCGTTCAAGGAAAAGACATGGTATAATACTAGAGTGGTGATTTCTTAGTCGTCACATCAAACCAAATGATGAACTAATTAATTAGTCCTTTGAAACTAACTAACAATTTCTAAATTATAAGAGAGGCTCAATCTATGACGTCAAAGTATTTTAACTAAAAACACTAAACAAACAATTTTCTTAGCGCGAATAAACAATCACAAAGTAATTGTACCTAACAAGTAACAAACATGTTTAGTAACTCAATCATGAAGTCGTCACAATCAAATGGGAAAATGATGGGAAGGAAGATGGTAAACACCTCCCCCTCAAAAGTAACAAACTGCCTCCTCCATTCTTTAATTGGAAGAAGAAACAACAAACAAAAACAGAAACCTGAATTCAAGGCACACCCATAATCACGTAGACAGCATGTTCAAAAATTTGAGAATTTTTTTCTTAGGAGGAAAATAAATATACTTATCAATATACAAAAATGCATAAAGAATTATTATTGTAATCTTACAAACTATAGGGTTTTAGGATTGAGTTAACTAGATGCACTCAATTAAGAGTTGTTGTTAATAATCAATAATATGATGATGTAACCAGCATCCCCAACAGAGCCACAAGTCTTCATCCCAATTTCATTCACAACCCCATTATTCTTCCTAACTCATCGGACAAAATTATTTTAATCCCACTCACACTCTTTGCTTCTCTTCTCATTCAATTACTCCCTTATTATTATTTTTATTTATTTTCCTTAAATCATACAATCACGTGTTAAAAAGATTAAAAACGGTACCTGCACCTCCTCCAGTATTTGTTGCGAAAGGTGCAGGTTCGTGCTAGTCATGAACCCGAAGCCGAATTTCTTGCGGTACTCTGGTAGGTATTGAAGCAATTCCTGCAATGTCCATTTTTTCAGATATGTTAGCCCCTTTCAAAGGTGCCTTTTAATTAAATACAATAAACATCTAGATTTGCTATGGCGGGTTGAAATAAAGCCAAGCAGCCTTTAGGCGAGCAGACACATGGCAACTTACCATCCTAATATCCCCACGCGCAAAAGTAATAGCATCTGATAAGTGCCTGTGTGCTGAGAATGTGTCCAGCCATGACTGAATGGGCAACGTGTTGAACCACAAGTTTCTTGCGAATGAAATTGCGTGCTCTAGTGAAGAGAACGGGGAGGCCTCGATCATTGCATTGCAAAACAAGATGCTAGAGGCACAAAGAAAGAGGTCCATCTCTTCCAATTTCCCTGGCAAAAAAGATCATGTCAGTCAATATATAGTGTCAATTACAATCTAGTAACATCTTACTTGGTTAAATAAATTGAGCAATACATATGTTTAAAAAATCACATTCTCCAGGTAAATTAATTATAAATAAATAGGAATATACATCAGGTGTATCCAAGTTCTAAGAACCTATTACATGCTAGATGCTAATTAATATTTATGCGATCTTATAACCCTCAACAGTGATATACACTATAAAAATAGCGCCCATGTCCAGAATTAGTCTCCGAAGACATCTATATATAGGCAGCCTCGTCGCAGTTATCGATGGCATCAGTGGTTGGTTCCTCCAAATCGTCGTCCCGTCTCAATGACAAACCTTCGACGTCAAACTCAGCCAACCCAGTCAGAATCGGTTGGGGAGAAAATTCGAAGTTACACTGTCCTATATCTTCACCCATTTCAAACATGTCCCTTGGGTTTACATGGATTACCACACTCCATTCTTTATCAGCGTCATCCTCGACATAGTACACTAGGCGAGCCTCGGATGCAAGAATATACGGTTCATCATCTTCTCGATCACCGGTATGAATTGGATGAGAGAAGTTAATCAATGTGTGTCCCAAAGAGTCCTTTTTCATACCTCTGCCAGATGTGGTGTTTGCCCAGATATATCTAAACAAGACGACTGTGAATTGACCACTGTAATTTAACTCAATGATGTCCAATAGTTTTCCATAATACGAGATGCTACCAACGGCAACATTACTATCGCGCTTGCTTGCGTAACTCCTAGTGTCAGAAGTGACATACACCCCACTATTTTGAGTTTTCAACCCTTCCTCTCTCGATAGGGTTCTGAACTTAAATCCATTTACGTTGTAGGATGTATATCGGCTAACTTGAACATTGGGCCCACATGCAAGCCACTGCAATTTGTTTGAAAGCATGCTGCTTCCCAATGTAACCTGGAAGTGAACAAATTGACTATTCATTATCTTGGGATACGAATAACATGACACCATTTATTAATATGTATGTGTATAAATGAAAAAACGTTTCACCTTACGCTTGAACCAATCGGAAAATTCTCTGTGCACAACACTGTCTATGTGAGACTCTGACCTTGTCCTACTTCGTAACTTTCTCTTTGTGATCGCCCTAAACTCACTACAAACGTCACAAAAATGTCACGTCAGGTTCTCCAACCGTAGAAAATCATACGAAGTAGATACTTTCAAATGCACTTACTCAAGATATTTTTCCACAGACAGGCAATTGACCAATACGTGACGGTGAGCTTGTAATTTTTCAGCTGGTGTGAGGGTGTAAAAAGAAGCAGCCCCGACCGCCTTTCCAACCTCTGGGAACATGGTTGCACTCTCATCAGGCATGACTTCACGCGGTCGATCATCAACACGGGATGGTCGATTAATCATACTCTCGACATTATCTAAGTACCTTGAACAGAATACGAGAATCTCCTCGGATAAGTATCCCTCTGCAATTGAGCTCTCTGGTTGTGATTTGTTACGCACGTACTGCTTGAGGTGGCATAGGTACCTTTGGGAATATAACACGTGTCATAAGCACTAATTAATGGCAAAAATTAATAATTTGGTTTGATAATTACCGTTCAATTGGGTACATCCACCGATAATGCACTGGGCCACCGAGACGCACCTCCTCGACCAGATGCACTGTCAAGTGAACCATCACTGTGAAGAAAGAAGGAGGAAAAATCGTCTCCATGCGACACAGAGTATGAACCACGTGACTCTAAAGGAGAGGAAGTTGTTAAGGGTCTATGGATTTGCTGCATAATCGACGAAAAAAGGATGACAAATCCGCCAGGACAGAAGACACCTGGAGAGGCAATACATTCCTTAACGCGATTGGAAGTAGATATTCCATTAGAATGTGACAGTCGTGGCTTTTCAGCCCCGACAACTTACGCTGTCGTAAATCCACGCAGCGGGAAATGTTGCTAGCGTATCCATCTGGAAAGACTATGTTCTTGATAGTCCGTAGAAAGAGCTCCTTCTGTGGATTGGTCATAGTAAAGATGGCAGATGGGTACTTTCCATCTTCCCGTGGCCACAAATCATGCTTGATTCCCATCGACTGGAGGTCTCTTCGAGCTTTAATGTGGTCTTTAGACTTACCTTTCTCGTTCATTATGGTGAATACTATGTTGTCACAGACATTCTTCTCTATGTGCATGACATCAAGGTTGTGACGCAATTCATTGTTCTCCCAATATGGCAGCTCAAAGAATATACTCCTCTTCTTCCAAGGAGTCTCTATTTGCATGGGAGTTTGCTGTCCGCGTGTCCTTTTCCCCGTAACCGATTGCACCTTGCCAAATTGGACATGCACACCCTCTAACTGCCCGAGAATGTCTCTACCAGAGACTCTAATAGGCGGACCTCTATCCTCTAACTTTCCATCAAAGGAGTACCGGTCTTTTCTGTATTTGTGGTCATGATTCAGAAAGCGACGATGACCCATGAAACACCATTTCTGGCTGTGTGTAAGGCGTTTACTTTCAGCATCTAAATTGCACGCAGGACAAGCTCTCCCATCGTACGTGTTCCACCCAGATAAGTTCCCCAAGCCTGGAAAATCACTGATTGTCCACATCAACGCAGCTTGCATCTTGAAGGTGTTTTTCTCGACTGCATCATAAGTTTCAACACCCCTCCATAATTGCTTTAACTCATTGATTAACGGCTCTAGGTACACGTCTATGTCATTCCAGGCATTTTAGGACGAGCAATAATCATAGAGAGTATGAATGAAGTGGGTTTTATGCAAATCCAGGGCGGCATGTTATACGGGATAAGAACCACTGGCCAAATTGAGTACTTCGAGCTCATGTTCCCAAAAGGGTTAAAGCCATCACTGGCTAATGCTAGGCGAACACTATGCGGATCACGAGAGAAGTCGGGATATCGTACGTCAAATGACTTCCATGCCTCGGCGTCCCTTGGATGCCTATACATACCATCAGAGTTAGGACCTCTCTTATGCCACAGCATGTCAACGGCTGTCTTACTAGACATATATAACCTCTGCAGTCGTGGAATAAGGGGAAAGTAACGAAGAATCTTCGCCGCTTGTGGTTTGCCGTTCTTCTTGACAACCATCTTGATCCTCACCCTAGAGTTCTTCTTAGTCTTATGCTTCCATCTCGATGTCCCACACTGCTTGCATTTGGTCAGCTCTTGGTCATTGCCCTGGTATAGCATGCAGTCATTTGGACATGCATCTATCTTCTTGTACTCGAGACCGAGTCTTCTTATGACTTTTTTGGCATCGTGCACAGTGGATGGAATCCGGGCATGCTCAAACGCGTCCGCGAGCAACTCCAATATCAATCCGAAGGCCTTATCGCTCACTCCGCACTTGGACTTAATGTGATAGAGCCTCACCAAGAAAGATAACTTAGAGAACTTTGAACATCCTGGGTATAACTCCTGCTCCCCGTCTTTGAGTAGGCACTGAAAGTTGCGGGATTCTCGACTAGGTTCATTGTATAAGTTAGGCAACTCATCCATAGCGCCGCCGCCCGGTTCATTCTCCGAGTCTTCTTCGGGACCGGGAAGTCCTGAGAAGTTGAATGCATCGTGGACCATATCAAGCATCGGGGCGTTGAAATGTTGTTCAGATTGATCTTCTTGTCCGTCGGAAAAGGGCTCGATCCCGCGTCTCTCACCGTGATGGATCCAAAATGTATAAGTAGACGGGAAAGGGTTGATCACCAAGTGATCGAACGCATCCTCTCTATTTTGTAAGAGGCGGAAACCACACTTCGGACATGGACAACGTATCATCCCATCAGATGATGCATTGGCAAATGCAAAATCTAGGAATCCGGTCAAACCGTCCCTATATTCTGCACTAACTCGTGACTTTGAAATCTAGCTCTTATCTATATCTAGTTTGATGAAAAAATTGGAACGACGACAAATCGTAAAATAAAGGCAGACCACGAGAAAAAAGTAAGTAATTAACACTTGATATAGAATGGGTGATTGACTGTTAAACCGAATAATAAAACACGCATTTAATAGCATATAGGATAATACACAGGCACGAGAAATGTAGGAGAAATTTGCTTACTCATTGAAAAATGCTGCACTTTCAAAAAAAATTACTGGAAGAAAGAAACTCTGGGTCCGATGGCAAATATTTGAAATGGAAAATAAAATTCCTTCCTTAAAAACAAAAAAAGAAAAAGAGGAATATTATATTAATCTGAGAAATGAAAAATATATACGTATATATAACTTGTAATAAATTAATCTTTGACCTACTGGAGGAGATTAAAAAAAAAAGGGGCTAGTTATTTTTCGTACCCACTATATATCTATGTGTCAATAAGCTAAGATGGGCAGGAAAACTTTTTTTTTTTACGTGTAATTTCATCAATCAAGCACCAAAGTACACACCAAAATGCATAGTTTTAGTATCAAATATACTGCTACACTACTATTGTATATATCTACTAGTATACTTGCATTTTTAACCTATTTCTGACACAAATGGATAATGATATTTGGACAAGCTTTTAGGTTTTTCAACTAAACATACCTACTTCCCATGATATTATACTGATGGAGTCTACTTTGCAACATTTGAATAATAATGCAGAAATGAAAATTACAATTTTTCCCTAACTGATGACGCTTATTATGTTAGCTTAGACTATTAATTGTTTAACAGTTCACCCACAGATATACGTTATATATTTTTCACAAGTTATAAAAGAATGAGATATTATTATACTATTAAAATATAATGTATGAGTTGGAGAAGTCACTAATATAGAAATGGAAAGGGGTAAATCAAAACGGTAAAAGTGATGACATGGAGGATAGTTTTATGCTTGAAAACACTCAAAATGAAAGTATCAAACTGCTCCATTAATTGTATCACATAAGAACACTATATATAGAATAAAAGAAATGAATAGTATTCAAAAAACTGAATCTACTTGATTTTGGCATTCAATTAACAAAAGAAACAACTCACTCGGATTGCTAGCAGCAAAAAAATATAAAATACATTTCACGTTCAAATCTGATGCAAAATAAAAAAATAAAAGGTGCATTTTTTTTTTGGGTGGTAGCTAGCACATTGATAAAAAATAAGTAAATCAAGGATCAAAGGGTTTACTTTAAGTCTTCTTTAATCACGCGAAAACCAGAGATCAAAAGTAAATTTTTAGTTTGCAATGTCATGCCTACATTTACAAGACCATTTTAATTTGGAAAACACAATCGGTGATTGAGCAAGCAAGAATTCAATTTTTCTTCTTCTTAATAGACTATTTCTGAATCAAGCTCTTCTAAAAAAACCAAGGTTGATAAAATAAAAAAAAAATAAGACTCCAATTACAAATTAAATAATGTGTAAGCTTTTACTTTTCACTTTATCTATCTTCTCAATTTATAAATCTTTCTCCTGCAAATATAAAATGCAAATTCTGCCAATTGCAGTGAAGTAGTTGCGCAATGACTTAAAAATCTAAGGATACATCAACTAGCCAAAATTATAAGATGGAACTACAAACCATAAGTATCAGATTACAAGAAACAACTACAAATATCTGAAGGAATGGATAGAAACAAAGGAACATCTTACTTTTGAGATACTTTATGGTATTTGGAAATGTCTTCAATAGCTGAAACATTTTCAGGAAAAAGATAGATAGATAAGAGTCAATGTATTGTACACAGTAGCTAATCTTTCAAAAGTAATAAACCAATATAAAAAAAGAAGGTATTTTAATAGGCGAACATCCGGTATTTTCTTTTCTTCTACAAAGGATACAGATACCTCTGCATGGCATATAGTAAACTCTACAGCCCCAGCACCTAAGTCATATCCGTGTGTCAAAAACAATGGTCATTATAATTAGAGAAAGTATTAGGATGCCACATATATCCATCCTTGAACCTTAAGCCTGATATAGAACCTAAACAACTTGTAACTGATTATCAATATCTGTACAATTGGATGTTCTTTAATGCAGAGTTTCAATTTTTCTGCATGATGTTAAATTTCAAATGTCGTCATTGTTTTGAAAGATAAGTTACCACATTTTATGTGACAGGTTTCGGTGCATGCTTAATAATTACAAAATTTTCAAACACAATGTAGCTTTATTCATAATCAGCAAATTCGCAAAAGAATCTGAGGAGTACAAAATGCGAATACATAATTAAAGGATGAATAGAAACGAGGAATACAACATGCCTTTCACATTCAACTTGTAACAACTAACAGTAATGGAAGTATGGAACCAAATCTACTATTCACTATAACACTCTCCGAGACAAAATATAGTGTCATTTTACAGATACTAATCACCCATTCAACAAAATCCCGATGCCTAGCCTAAGGGGAAAAAATGCAAAAAAAAAAAAAACAAAAATAATACAACATGATCCTCCAATTCAACTAAAAACAAAATATATCAAATATAAATATAAAGATGAATACTTAATACATTCCCCAAAAGACTTTGTGCAAGATAAATTGATTCTACTCTATTGATAATACCTGTCACAGCTGCAGGTACAGGAATACACCCCAAGTAAATTATTCCAGAGCTCCGATATACCCGCTCGTCAGAGAACCTGATTCAATGCAAACAAATTAAGTTCAGAGAAAGTCAGAATTTAACTCCGAGAATTAGAGGAAATATTGAACAATGGTAACCAAGATATTTATAGGCTGATGAGAGATCGTGAGATTAAAACCATGGAAAATAAACATTCATAACAGATTCTGGAAAAGATGTTACTAAGCTGGTAAATGATCTAGTAAAGAAACAGATTCTTGAAAAAATGTCCCCTGGTTTTTCAGTTTATCATCCAATAAAGCTTGTTAGAGAGCCAGCAAGGCCACTGCCTTGTGGTGGAGAGCTTTCACTTGGAGAGTTGTTGCAGTACAAATCACAAATGGTCTTAGAGTTGTTATGCTCATTTGGGATGACAGAACTTCACATGACAAGTTCCTTATCAAAACTGTAATTGCTCATTCATTCATTAATTCATTTCTGTTCAAGTGCAAGATGGGTTCTAAAGCTGATCTTGTTCATTGCAGGATGGAGTGATGCAAACTCATGATGAGTCTCTTGGTTCAGGTTGTGTGAACCCTCTTTACTCATCATCAGAAGTGTGTGCTTGTTGACTCACAAGGTGCAGGGAATAATAGGAAAATATCTTTGGAACCATGGTTGTTATTCAATCAAACTATTTCATAATCCTACATTTCAAGTTAGTGCTCACTTTGAATCTTTGGAACCCTGGTTTTTATTCAATCAAACTATTTCATAAAACATTTCAACTCTCGAAAATGGTTTTATCTTTAATGTATTAAAAAGGTTCTTAAATGTGAAAAAGACTCAGAAATTATTTTAAAAGAATTCATAACCTCTCCAATTTGTTCAAATTTTACAAATATATATACAAATCCATGAAAAATTCTGCCTCGCTTTTTCTTATCCTTATACCAAAGACAGCCTTGACTTTCAGTTTGAGAAGATAACAATGCAATCATGAAGTGACAAAACAATAAATAAAATTAAAATACTTAGTACATACATATATAAACCTGCTCCAAACCAAATATAAAAGTTTGATTATGCAGAAAGAGAAATGAACTCACCAGAAGCCCTCGCCACACAAATTTAACTTCGACCCAGAAAAGCTTGAGTAATATAAATGGAAAAAATTAAAGGATTGTAAAATAAATTCAGATAGACAGTGCATGGGTCTTGATATGAAAGAAAGCAATCACAGGTTCCACGCAAAGCAAGCAGGTTTTTCAGCATTTAACAAGTAAATCAACTAACTCCTAAAAACACATCAAGACTCAGGGGTTCAGATATTGGGGAAAAATTCAATCTGAGTGTTAAATTGAAGAAAAATTTGGCCAAAATTAATCAAAATACGTTGTTCAGACCAAAATTAATAAAGCATAAAGATTAATTTGATGCTCGAATAGTTTTCTCAAGAGCCCCGAAACGTAAATTGGGACGAGGGAGAGGAACTTACCACTGAGAGGGGAGTCTATTGCAATCGGCAACGCGAAGCACCGCCAAAGGGGAGAAGGCTGCCAAGGATGACACAGGGACGGATGGATTGGGATGACGCCGACGACTTCACACGCATGCACAGCAGAAGGAGAAGACTCCGACGACCCCTTCTACTTCACCTTCGTGCACGGGAGCTACACGGATGAGGGAGGAGCCTGGTGACCGGAACAACGATGGAGCGGACTCGGTTGGATCTGACAGAGGGAAGGGTAAAGACGGCGGGGAAGGAGCCTTGTTGATTGCTATACCTTGGCTCTGACGAAGGGTTCTCGCGCCAAATACTTGAAGGTTATGGCGCGAAATCAATTTGCTCTGGGTATTTTAGCGAGGCAAAATCCCCTTCCCCCCAATGTCATCTGCAGCGGTGAGGGCCCAATACCGCCTCGGTTCAGTTTATTTGGAGCGGGGGAGTATTCACGC
>NC_029790.2:38820476-38828660 GCF_000816755.2 Arachis ipaensis
CGCAACAAAATAGAGCAATCTGGAGCGGTTGGGGAGAACGGCCGGCAATTTGGGCCGGCAATAAGGTTATTGGATGCGGACCTTCAAACCGCATGACGAACGGCAGCAGCTCCCTCGAACAGCAGCGCTCTGGAAAAGGGGCTGGTGTTTTAGCGCAGGTAACACCCGGTTCTCTTGTAGTGATAATACTTCAACAAAATTTCAACATAAAACTCAATTAACTTCAACAATAATCAATGAAACCAACATTCACTTATCAAATTCATATTTAATTATTATAAAATTACCAAACCCTACCTCAGTACAAAAATCAAAATACTCGAAGTTTCGGAGAAACTTTTTGACCGAACTGCCGAAAAAGAAAACGTCAGAAACTATCTGTGCCTCCTAGAACTGCAATTACCGAACTCAAGGGAAAGGATAACTACGTTATCATCAACTTCTACTGAACAAAAGTGATGCCAAAGTGTAGAGAAAGAAGATACAAACACTTTTATCGGATTAGATTTTGGATTGGAGTTATAGATCTCAAAAAATTAAAGTCGAAATTTCGGTGGAAGTTATGATTTTCTTCCATGCAAGCTTCAGACTCTCTCTCGTTATTTCCTTTCTTCTTGTTCAATGGTGATAAGAAAGAAATGAAAAATGATGATGGATGATTAATGTAATAAAAAAATATGTGTCAATTATGTATATATATGCTTATCTACTACTTGTATAATAGCCGTGGCTTCAGAAGCCACGCGTTAGCCTCACATTCATTTGAGTTAAAAAAACAATAAAACGTAGTAACCCTTCACGCGTTTCTCAATCATCTCAGCTTTCCCCTTTCTCTTCTCTCTTCTTTAGTTGACGCGCCCCTCTTCCGCCCACTACATCTCAAAAAAACCCCACACTTCTTTCATCCCTTGGTTCTCTCTCGATGGGGTTTGCTATCCATTTGAGTCGGATCTCCTCTCTGGTGGTGGTTGATGTATCTCTCTGGATTACAATGTATATGTGGTCGGGTGCGTTCTGCTTGTCTCTGTGCTTTGGGTAGTTGGAGTTCAAAGCGTTGAGGTGGTGGTAGGTAAGGGTTTACAGAGATGAGATCCCATTTTTGGGAGTGGATTCTGAGAGAAGAGAATAGATGTCTTGATCTCTGAGCGTGGTCATCTCTGGCGCTGTGTCTCTGAAACCCTAGGTCTTCAAATTTGATCTCCACAATCTGGTTTGTATGTTGTTTTCAGTGGTTGCTACTTCTTCTTCATTTTTGTTGTTTCATTCAATTTAACGCCAAGGAAACTAACCTAATTTCGTTGGTTGCAGCTCAAGTAGTCAAAGTCGGAAATTGAAAAGGCGAGTTGAACATAGCCGATTAGCCGATTAGCCAATTCGGGTAAGTAGCGTGGGTTGTTGTTCTGTTGTAGCTTATTCGTGCTTATTGTGTTACTTGAGTCATGTGTTAGGGCAAAGAGCTTAATTTGTATTCGTGCTTATTCTGTTTCTCTGATTCTTTGGTTTTTTATCCTTTGCAAGTGCTTTCATTTTATTTAATTTAAGCTTTTAAGGATTGGTTGTGTCTGAGTGTCATATTGCATTTTCGTTGTCAAAAGGTCTACTTTTTGTTCGTTTTCCTTCATCATATCGCAACAATTCATGAATTCCACGATCCGATTGCTTTTTGTTTGATTTTCTCTGATTTAAACAAACAAAATGAACCAAATTCAGTTTTCATTCCATTCATATTTGATGTGCACACAGAAATAAAAAGCATAGCTTGGATCTACTAAGTCATCAAAAACAGATGAAAAGATTCGGACATCACCTTAAACTATTGTTCAGTGATAAGAAACCATCATAATCTCAGACAAAACAACTCTGCAGAGGTTTCTGTCAGGTAAACACTGATAAGATTTGTTCATTCTTAATGGTTTCAATATTATATATGTTGTTGGGTTTTTGTTTCAGGGGACTAAGGTTGTTTCTCCAAACCAAGATGATTTTGCTATGATTTCATCAAGGATTAAACTCAGAGATGGGAAGCACCTGGCTTATCTTGAGAGAGGGGTTTCTAAGGATGTGGCAAAGTACAATATCATCATTGTCCATGGTTTTGGAAGCTCCAAAGAGATGAACTTTCTCGCACCCCAAGTACAATTACTCATTCCCTTTCAACTTAAACAGAATAGTAGTACTATACAATTAAGATATTCATATGCTGAATAAGGTTACTCAACGTGTATATATACATATATACAGGAACTAATAGATGAACTAGGCATATATCTGCTGATCAGTTAGAGTTAGGGCCACAGTTCAATGTCATTGGAGTCTCAATGGGTTCATATGCTACATGGAGTTGCCTTGAGTACTTACCCCACAGGTACATAATTACAACCTTCCATATGGATATATAGATTGCAAGACAAAATAGTCTATTAGGATTTGTTTGATAAGAGGGAAATTGATAAGAGATTAATTGAGTATCCAGCTGGATTTTGATCTGAGATTGCATCGCAGTTAGGGAAACAGAAATGAGTTCAGAACGTCTACAAGAAAATTAAGTTAAATAAATTTTCTTCTTGCTTATATTTATATAAATTATATTTATAAATAATTTTTCTTATTGCTTATATTTTCTTCGAATTTGTGTGCTCAGGTGAGAGAGTTAAGCATAGAATTCGCTCGAGTTGGCGGAGTGGAGATTCCGAACAACAAGAGAATTGAGTTCTCGCTGCAGTACATCCATGGAATCGGAAGGAGCAGAGCTCGCAAGATTCTCTGCAATATAAGCATGGACAACAAGGTCACTAAGGATCTCAGCGAAGAGGATCTCATCACTCTTAGAGATGAAGTCTCCAAATACGTCATTGAAGGCGATTTGGTTAGTTTCCTTTCGCTTAAACCATTCAATTAATTAAGAAGAAAGTTTAATTTATTGATGTGTTTATTGATTTTCTCAGAGGAGGTTTAATGCGCTGAATATAAGGAGATTGAAGGAGATTCAATGTTACAGAGGATAGGTAGATAGGTACGTTTGCTGAAGAAGGCAAACGAAATATCAGTGCTATGCGATGCCGAAGTCGCACTAATCATCTTCTCTACCAAAGGCAAGCTCTTCGAATATTCCAGCGATCCCTGGTTCGTACCTCTTCATTCTCCCTCTCTCTGACCCAATATCACCTTTACTTAATTTCACTGCTCATAACTATACATAATATGGATCTTGATTAATTAGTGAAATTTTAATTTCTGTGTGGAAATTACTTAATTCAGAATGCCACCGATTATGTATTTTCCTCTGTTTCACATTAAGTGTACTGTCCACATGCAGTAGTAGGAGTATATATGCTTTTATATTTCCTATTTCCTCTTATATATATACTTTCTGTATGTAACAAACTCTGCTTTTATGCTTAATTAAATTTGATTAGCTTTCATATTCCTAATTAAGATAGTATTTTGTTGAACTAGATTGGGGTTGGGTGCTTATTAGAGTAGCTAATAAGGCTAATAATTTGAATTTCCTCATATAGAACTGAAGCTTGCCAGACTTATTTTTCTTCTTGCTTATATTTATATAAATTATATTTAATTTGCTCTTTTTTTGTGGTTTAGTAATTTTTTTTTGAGATAATGCATATTTTAGAACGAGTGAAATGAGAAGAACCGGTTGATTGTAGAAAGAGAAAAAGCTTTTAGATATTTGTGCAAAAATGTTCATGATTTGTTCAATTAAATTTGACAATCAGTTACTATCTGATTGGAATTCGGCTAAATATTTGTGCAAGTGACATATATTAGATACACACGTGGAAAAAAAGAACAAAAAGCAAAATTGATACTGATATTATTGGGTATGTGCGATGGGCCTTTTGTATTGGAATAATTTAGAAATGACATTATTTCCTCTCGAAAACATGGAATATTACGGAAGAAATTATTTACTTTGTATTTTTAATGCATATTTGCTTTACAAATAGATGTCTTATCTATTTTTATTGAAACAATTATGCAGAAGTTGGAAAGGAAATTTGTTTTTTTTTATGGTTCTGTTATCCAAATGCTTTTGTAGAACCTAATGAAAAAGAAATGCTTGATAGAGGACAAACATGGTTCCTGAGATTGCATAAGGATATTCCTTGCTTGCACCTTATAATTAACAAAAAAGGTATCTCGCATAATTTATGATTTGAAATCATGTACTCATTTTATTACATGTGACTTCTGTAAATTAAATTACTACTAAAACTTGAAAGGTAGATGCAATGATGAAAGTTATCATTTTATGTCATTTCAAGATATGATCTAAACATATGGTGCTTACTTTTGCTCTTTTATATTTTTTTTTTGCAACGATGAAACAGTTGTTTTCAGTAGCTGAAGAATTTGGTTACTCTAATAAATAGATTCAATTTGATACTCCAGTTGTTCAAATAAAAGTAACAAAGAACATCCTGTGTTTTGGCTTTCTTTTGATTTTAATGCATTCTCTTTTATTAAAATGCCTATTGCTACTCAAGAAAATGAGAATTTATATTGAAAATTTTTTCAATCACCGGACAAATTTACAAGTTTTAAAATTATGAAGGGTAGAGTATGGAGGAGGACAGCAACTTGAGGGTCATTTGTTTTACGGCGAAGGATTTTAGTGTGGATCACTTTCTGTAGGTAAGTTTAAGTTTTGCCCGTTCTGTTTATTTTTTAAAGGTTAGCTTTTGGAATTTGCTTTCTGGCTTCGCTCATTTTGGTTTTTTCTGACTTTATTTTGTTTCAATATTAAAGGGTTAGTTTGTGTGTATGGAATGTTCACTGTTTTTTATTCATATTTCCTAAAAGAATTTAGTATGTTATTTTTCACAATTTAGGAATTAGGTTGAATAAGTTCTGTAGGTCTGGGATTCAGAGTTATGCATGTGTCGGATGTAGATTAGATGATAATGTTGTTGTGTCTCTTTTTTATTTTACCTTTTGTTTATGTATTTTTTCCATCTGAAACATGTATTGTGGAAGCATTTTTATGAGGTGACACTTTGCATGATATCGATTTTTATTGGTTTAAAGTTGATTGAGTTAAGTTATTGTGGCGTATTAAGCATTGGCAATTGATCTATAAATTTATTAATATTTGATGTCTATAACCAATTTGAGTTTAAGAAAATAATCTCACTTCATATTATAAGCATTAGAACTAATAAAAATGAGATAGATAATTGGGTATTAGGTTAGAGAGACGTTATATTTTTGCTCCATTTACGTTTAATTTTGAGATTGGATTACTATCTTTCATTGGTTGATTCAGAATTTTTTCACTTTTATCTAGCCCATTGTATTTTCTAATAGAGTTTGTTTTATTAATTGTAGTCTGGTTTTCCTTCATCTTTTTCATCCCATTTCAAAATGAGAACCCCATGGATATGATAAATAAGATTAATCTTGAGAAGGAAACATTGAGTCTTAAGGTTAGGGTGATTAGGCTTTGGACTATTTTCAATTTCAGTGGTCAGTTCTTCCCAAATTCTACGATGTTGATTTTAATTGATGAATCTGTGAGTTCTTGTGTTCCAAGCATACCTCAATTAATATATTATGGTCTAATCTTTTGTTATAAATGCATTGTTCTTGGGTTGATTTGGGGTGTTTTCTTTGTTGTGTTTGTAACTCTTAAACATGTGAAATTTAGCATGTTTTGTCCTTATCTCATTCTCACTTTAATCTACTCCTGGATTTTTTGTATTTAATGTTTGGCTCTTTGCAATTTGTCTTATATTTTGTCCTTTTTATTTTTCGAACTGTTATTTCATTTAATGTGTCAATTATACATTTTCTTTCCTTGGTCAATGATGCCAAATTTGATACAAATTATCTTGTGTATTGACAGAGGTGCAAAATACAAGTTACTGTTCAGAGGCCTATGATTTTGTCGGAGGGTCAAGTATATGTGATGAAGCACTTTTCTTATATTTTGATTTTGTAATTCTGAATAATTATTTGTACAGTTGTTAAGTCACCTATATACTTATATTACTTATATCACCTTTTTTTTAAACCATTAAAGTTATTACTTTACCTATGTCATTTTTGAAAATGATTCATTATACGGTAAGCTTATTCACTGGGATTCATGATTTAATTATGGTTGGAAATTAAGAAAGAGAAAAAAAGAGGAACAGAATATTTGTCGACTGTAAACACCCTTTGAGAATTCATGTTTTTAAAATTTTAATATAGAGCTAGACTAGAGTGGTATGAGGCTATTAGAAATTTGTATTTCCTACACACAAATGCATTTTTGATTTTTTGCAATTGTTGTTTAAGTTGACCTCTTTCTTTTATTGTTATTGTACAACTCTATACTTCTTTAATTTTATATCTTTGTTGGTTGGATAGATATTTTTAGTAGTAGTAGTAGTATAGGTTGAAAAAAATTTAGAGGCACATTAGGAAGTATTTTTGAAATACTACTCTTTATTTTTCAAATGGTATATTAAAAGTAAATTATATTTTTGCTTTACCTTTCAAATAAAAGGTAAAACAAAAAGCAACATCCGAAAGCAAAAAGTAACGTCCTCTACAGTGCTTTTTTTTTTTAACTAAGTTAGGATTCAAATTAAAAGGTAGTGGTTAAGAGATTTGAAGGATAGTTCAAGTTGAAAAAAAGCTTTGTTTTTATTTCTGTATTTCTCTTTTTCATTTTGAAAAATAAGTTTGATGAGAGATTTCAGATATTTATTCTTTCTCTTTTTTTCAATCAACAAATAAATAAAATCAAAGGTCAAAATAGTAGTTTTTTTAAATCTTTAAGTTCCTCGTCTTTTTATGCACTGGGTCTTTTAAATTTGAGTAAAGTATTGTTTTTGTCCCCAACGTTTGGGGTAAGTTCTATTTGTATCCTTAACGTTTAAATCGTCTTATTTGTATCCTTAACGTTTATAAAAGTGATTCAATGTTATCCTACTATGAATTATACTAACAAATCAGATTATATTTTTTAATTATTCTCACTTGAATGTATTCATTCTCAATTAGGTTTCACTTGGATGTGTTTGGTTTTAATATTATACCCACTATTTGTGTTTAGATTCAATTATGTCTCAGAAAAGTGAATTATGTAAATGTTGTAGGAATTAGTTTCAACATTAGATGAGCTATTTTTCGGAGTAGATCATCGATTCTATCCCAGACATTTGTATTCTAACTTCAAGAATAGATTTTTAAAACTCAAACTAAAGCGCTCATGATGTGTAATTGACGGCAGGATAACATTGAATCACTTTTACAAATGTTAGAGATACAAATAGGACGATTTAAACATTAGGGACACAAATAGGATTTACCCCAAACGTTGGGGACAAAAACGATACTTTACTTTTTAAATTTTATAGACTTTCATTAGCATTGAAAAATGATAACTTATATTTTTGTAAAATAATTTTTTTATCTAAGAAATAAATTATTTTAACACAATAAATCAAAGAATTTTTACATAAATGATATTGGTTATGGTTCTTATTTATGTTTTATCTTTTAAATTGTGTCGTTTATATGTTTAAATTGTATTTGTTCTCGCATAATTTATGAAGTTGAATATAATACAATATACTGTGAGGCATGATTTTTTTAGCCAATTCTAAGTGCTCATCAAATGGTATGCTTACATTCAAATGAATGTTTTAAAAAATAAGAATAGAAAGAATGAGTATAAATTTAGTTTTAATTAAAATTTTTTTTACAAATTATGATAGATTAAGAAATGATACTTATGCATTTTGAGTAATGATAAAATAAATATTCTTTAAATAAAAAAATTAAACAACAAAAATACTTTTATTAATGTAAAAAATAACAATATAAAAGTACTGAAAAAAGAAATAGAAATTTTCAATCCGTGCAATGCACGGGTGTTCTGCTAGTATTCTTCACCATTTCTTGTTATCCCGTTGGGATAAATTACTATAAAAAAGAACTGATTATAATAGAGAGTAGAGAGATGGATATAATATGACTAATGGTTGAATAAAAAAACTCTTTATATATAGTTTTCTTTTGGATGTAGTTATACATTTAGATAATTAGACACATATCTTAGGTATTATAATTCCATTTCTTTTACACATGTATCTCGGGTATTGAATATTCGTTTTTTGCTTTGTATTATATCTCATCCAAAATACATAAAGTTTTTGTTGTATCATATTCTGA
>NC_029790.2:38829797-38843259 GCF_000816755.2 Arachis ipaensis
TATACATAATGTAAACAAGTCATACGTTTGCCTTTTTCTTGATTTTTGTTTCCTTAATGGCTTAAACTAAAAGAAAGGAATCAAGGAAATTAATATCAAATAATAATACTAATCAAGGTATCATACTTCCATTAAATAAAGGGTCGGATGTACACGGTCATATATATATATATATATATAAAGCCAAGTTTCATTTCTTTTTTTTAATAGCTTTGTTGAATATATAAAAGCCTAGTTTCATTTTTTTTAATAGCTTTGTTGATATTTTTTTATTATTATATGTACATAACGAACTCATTAATAATAATAATAATAATAATAATAGATTAATTTAATTTTGTTTATCAAAATAGTTTTTAATAAATAATTTAAATTAATAGAACAAGTCATAATTAAATTAAACTTTAATAATCATAAAATTTAATTTAATTATTTTTGTTAAAAATATTTTTTTTTTAAAAAAACAAAATCTCAACAAATATAATAACTCATAAATAACTAATTATTTAATTTTTAAAATTTTGGGGTATTACAAATCCCGCTTACGTTGAGAGGTGAGGTCAGGCAGTGTTTTTCGCTCGCATCCTTTCTGATCACAAAAGTGTGCTCAGGCATTATATCTCGTAAGAATGTGCTAGGATACTATATCTTAGGGGCTAATTTATATACGTGATGTAAGACTCCGGATTTTTGAAAATTAAAAAATAAATTATTTATTATTTATTTTATTTATTCGAGAATATATTTTCAGATATTTTTATATTAATTGGATATTTTCTTATTATTGATTTAAAGTTTAGTAATTAAAAAGTAATAAGAATTTTATATGCTTTAATTTGAATAGGGAGCCACCGTAGCCGTCGCTGTCGAAGGAGGACAGGAGAGAGAGATCGAGCAGAGATAAGAAGACAGAGGAAAAAGGGAGCACGCGACGGAAAAAGAGGCGCTGCTTGCACCGTCGCACCTCGTTGCCATTAATGGAAAAGAAGCCGCCGAGCTTGCCTTCGTCGTCGCCGTCGATGGAGAAGACGCCGGCACGCCGCCGAGCAGCAGAGATCCCCGGTTTCGTGCCAGTCACGACGAATCTGCCACGTTTGTTGCTGTCTTGCCGCCACCAAAGGTCCATCGCTGCCATGCTCGTCGTCTTGTCCGCCCGCGGAACTGTCAGAGGCTGCTATCGCCGCTGCCTAGGTCGTGCTAGTCCGAACTTTCGAGGATGGAGCTCACTGGAGTTGCTCGGGGTTTGCCGCCACTTGTTCTACCTGTGCTGCTATGTCTGGTCGCCGTGAGCAGTGCTGATGTCGCTGGAGTCAACCGCTAGAGCTGTGGCTATTATTGGTTCTTTTTTGGTATAGTAAGTGTCTTTTGTTATAAATTATTAAGGATTTTGCAACATTGATGTCATAGGGTTGAGTTTCAGTTTTTGCATGGTGCATGTGATGATTGTTGCTGCTGAGTGGATAGTCGAATTTGATGTTGCTACTGCAAAATCAGAGTTTTATGGGTTTCGCCGCGTAGTTAAGTCACGATCGAGGTAGGAGCGCTTTCTTTAAACTCATTTTATCGTCAAAAATTGCTATAAGTCAACATTGATGCAAAAATATATTTTTGGTGATTATGTGAGTCTTATGGATTGAACTGTGTTGCTTTGAATAAATTTAATTACTTTTCTGGTTGGTTGTTGTTGAAGTGGTCGTGTAACACCCTAACTTTTAGCACATCATGATCGTACCAAAAGTAAGAAGTTACTAACCTGTTTTCCTTATTTACTATTTAATATTGAGCCTTTAGTTCGATATCGTATTTCAGTTTTATAGAAAATGCCAGAAAATTTTGTTTTTAGTTTTAAAATCATAAATAAAAAATCATCAAGTAATAATAATCACATAATTATTAATAATAATAAATATTATACAAAAGAATTCAAAAGAAACTCAGACACAATTCCTATCCCTCTGTATAAAATAAAATCTTAAATAACAAAGGCGAGAGAATTCTATGAAAGCAACTTGTTCCGAGGGTTACCTGAAACGGAGTGGTCGATCTCGGGTGAGACCTTCTAGTCTGGTTATAACTGCTGTGTCCGACTTGTTGCAGCGGAGGATCAGCTGCTCAGTTCTTGATCACCGGTGGATGGTGGTACCTGCAAGAGACTCCGATGCTTAAGTCAGTATGGGCTTTAGGCATGTTTCTTGTAGAATTGGAGTATGAGTTATACCTGGGTGCTCCAGTGTATTTATAGTAGTGTTTGATGATCTTCCTTTGAGGTAAGTTTGTTATCTTATCTTATCTTTCGTGGGTGAGATCATTATCTTTGGCTAACCGCTTTCTAGTAGTCGGCGGTCCTTTCATTCTGGGCCTCCTTGGGCCTCTGTGGTGATCTTCCGAGCTCTTTGAGGATAGTTCATTGTAATGGGCCAACCTTTTAAAGAGGTTGGTCCCTTGTCTTCGTGCAACCCGGACCCTATAGCTCGGTCTAGGGTATGAACAGTGCCCCTGCTTGAGCTTCGACATTTCCACGAGGTTGTGCTTCCGAGCTTCGACCTCTTTGAAAAAAGTCGTGTTCAAGCATCTGTTCGGTTGCGCCCGGTCTACTCCTTCTCATGCGAGTTTTGCGTCTTTAAATGCTTCTTCAAAATGCAAGCGTTTTTGTTTTTGCTCTTTAATTGATGTGTCATTTTTTGAGGGCGTTATTTTCTTGGGAGCATGCAAGCGCTTTTAAAGCCTATTGATTTGGGCTTTTATTCTTTTTGCCATTTCTTTTCCCTCTTTGGATTTTGTTTGAAAGCAGAGGGGTTTTGCTTCCTTTCAGTTTCTTAGTTCTTATTTGCTTCTGTTCTGCTTTCACTTTTCTGGAGAAAGAGCCTTTTTCCTTTGCCTTTGTTCCTTTGGTTTGCCCCAAGCTTTCTTCCTTCTCTGTAGTTTTGAAAACTTCGTTGGTGTAGATCGTTCGTGACTCTGCTGTACGCTTGCTGCCACTATTTCTTCTTGCTGCAAGTTGGTACTTGTCTTATGCCTTTCGCATTTTCCTTGTTTGTTGATAGTTGCAATCCTCCTTTGTGCTGGCTTCTGGTGATGCTGCATGCTTTTATTTCTTGAAAAATTTTGATCTTTTATCTTGTTGTTTGTTTGAAACATGTTGGCACTTGGGTTTTTGGTTTTCATTCGCACTTTCCTTTTTTTACTGAAAGGGCTAGGGTTTTGATTCCTTGTGTTTTTTTCTTTCTGTATCTTTCATTGCCTCCAAAGGGTGCTCCTAGGTTTTGATGGTGGTCTTCTTGTTTCATGTAAACCTTGGGGCGTTCTTTTGTTATTGTGTTGCTGTTTGCTTGTTCGCTTTTTCATGTTTCATATTTCTGGCCAAGTTGTTTGGTAGTGACATCCCTTTCATTTTTCTTGCTGTAGGCATAGTTTCCATGTCTTCTTGTAGAAATATTGTTGAAATGTCTACAAAGGTCACCACTGGTATGGCTAACTGGTTAGATTTCGTAGTGTTAGGATGTGTTTCTGTAGCAGACCCAGAGTATTGTGAGAAGTTTAGGAGGTTTCATAGGATCTACGAGAATTGGAGGATGAGAAAAACTACAAGCTATTGTCGCTTGACCCTGAGGAGAGGGTTAGTTTCCCTCCCTTAAGTCGGGCAAAGCTTCCCTTCTTTTATGCTTATGACTGCTTTTTTACCGAATTAGGTATTACCCTTCCCTTTACCGCATTTGAGACTGATATCCTGTGGAACTGTAATGTGGCTCCTTCTCAGCTTTATCCAAACTCTTGGGCTTTCATGAAGATTTTTCAGTTGTTGTGTCAGGAGCTGGGTGTTTGACCTACCATTTCTCTTTTTCTTTATCTGTTTCTGATGACCAAACCAGGGGCGGCCAAGAAGAAGGCTTCTTGGTTCTCTTTCCGAGCCACTCAGAGAAAGAAAGTCTTTTCTGTTTTTGATGATTCCTTCCATGATTTTAAAAACTTTTATTTTAAAGTCCAAGCTGTCGAGGATGTTCACCCCTACTTTCTAAATGAGAACAATGAACCGACCTTCCCTCTTTGGTGGCAAAAGGACCCTGTAGTTCTTGAGTATCCTTTAGAGAGTCTTGATGTGGTGGAGAGGGCCTTTGTGAATATTTTGGAGGAGCACTGGGGAGAGCTTCCTCATCTGGATACTAAGAGGTTTTTAGGGGATCCCGCTCTTTCCCGTTCTGAGCTAAGTAGTGCCCGACTTTTCAAAAAGAAATTTATTGTTATTTGCTTGTCATTTGTCCATTATGTGACTTGTTTCCGTGGTTTCCTTTTTCCAAAGATGGTTGCCAGTTCTGATTCAATGAAGTTCTTACGGAAGACCAAGAAAACGGTGGCCGTCCAGAACATCCAAAAGAAGACGTCGGGGGAGGGTCTAGCCAGGTCCCACCGAAGAAGCCGGAATATGATCATCAGGGTCCGAGGAAGGTCATCCCGACCCCTCGAGTTTGGGTGGCCTCTACTGATCCACCCCTGGTAACTTCTGGAGCTGCCTCCTCTCCTTCTTCATCTGTCCCTTCCCCTAAGAGGCCGAGGATTGCTGAGGCTTATGATCTTAATGACAAGGACTTCGACGGCGTGGCCATTGCTGCGGAGCATATCGCCTCGTACAGTTTCATTCCAACTAATGACATATTCATTCTTCACCATCTTGATTTCATATCTAGCAAAACAGCATCTAGATGGCCAATCTTAGCGCCGCTCTATCTAGGGATTTCAAGAAGTCTCCCATCCATGCTACTAGTGCTTTTCTTGAGAAGGCTAAGGCTGCTTATGATAGGGTGGAGGGGTTGAGGCTTGAGTTGGAGGCAAAGAATGTTGGGCTGGAGCTTATGGTGGAGAGGGAGAAGACCTGGGCTACTGCTGCGGAGGCGGCTGCTAATTTGGCTGAAGACATGGCCAAGAAGGCTAAGGAGAGCTACACCCGGACTTATGGCGAGCTTCTGGAGGTTAAGGAGAAACTTCAGTCTTCTTACGATGACTATGCTGAGCTTCAAGGCCACGTAGTGAATGGAATGAGAGCTCTGTACGAAAATTTAAAAGCTCAGGTCCGAGTTCTTGCTCCAGATGCCGATCTTACCTTGTTTAGTATGGACAATATTATTGAAGATGGTAAGATCGTGCCTGCTCCTGTAAGATCCCTGTGTCGGACCCTTCCGCCAAATTTTCTGCAGCCTCGTCTGCCGAGGCGTCCCGACTTGAGGCTGATCCCGAGTTGGAGATCTTGAATGGCCCGGATGGTGTTGTCGGAGCTGTTCCAATCTCAGCTATCCCTCCTACTCCTCAGGATGCAGCGACTGGGGCAAAGCTGGATCCTTTGTGATTCTATCTTTTATTTCTCTTTTTATTATGTATTGATGCGATCTGACTTGTGGACCTTTTGCACTCTCGGTTTTGTAACTGTTTGCATAACTCTTCTGACACTTTATAGTTGCTCACTAGTAACTTTTGGTTTTTAATCAAAACACTTTTACTCTTGGGTTGCTGTTGGGTAACATTTGAGTTTTTAATGTTTTAATTTTTTAAGACTTTTGTGTTGATTTGTTCTGGTGGTGTGCTGGCCGACTTTAGCAAAACGCTTTTGTCTTTAGGTTGTTTCCTCAACCTTTTATGGTGATAGCGTTCCTTGGGTTTTCCAGTCATGCCTTAGAATTAGGTGTTTAAGCTTTCCAGCCAGTATCTTTTTTGACAATTCTTGAGGTAGTGTTCGTTTTATGAACTTCTACCTTTGCTTCTTGGACCTCGCCTTTTCTTAGTTGTGTTGTCAACCTTCTGCTTTGGCGATATCGTCCTTGCAGCGTTTTAGTCAGCTTCCAATAACTTTCTAGGTAGTGTTCTTATGTAGAACCTTTTCTTTTTAGTTTATTTGGACGACTTTCGAGCCTTGTGTTGGGTTTGAGGTTGCCTTTTTGCTTTTTAGGTAGCGTCCTTTTCAGACCTTTACCTTTTAACTCGGCGGTTTTAACACTTACCTTTTCGGGCCTTTGCAAGGCTAAGTAGGCTTTGTTCCCTTTTTAGTGATCCTTTAGCTGGTCCAACTTCTCTGTCGGGTCTTTTCAAGTTATTTTTTGCAACCATATTTTTTGTCCGACCTCATCAGGCCGCTTTGTACGGGTTGCTTTTATAACTTCTCACATTAATTTTGGCTTTGTCGCTTCACCTTGCCGACCTCTAGCTAATCGGACGATGAATTTTGCATTTTTTCGAGCATAAATTAATACACCTTGGTAGGAAACTTTTTTAGGGACTCTCTATGTTTATTAAAATGAAATGCAATAAATAAAAAGTGTAAGTAAGAGTATGTACATGTGTAGGGCTACCCTGCAAGTCGGGCCACCTTGGGGTCTTGGCTTGGTGTCTCGTTAAAAAACCCTTTAGTGGAAAAAAAGTACACCTTGGCTCAAGGCCTTTCTCTAGCTATAGTAGATTCTTAGGTCACAGGCGTGCCATGACCTTGGGAGCTCCTGCCCTTGGAGGTCGGCCACCTTGTAGTAACCTTTTTCTAGTACTCCCGTGATCCGGTATGGGCCTTTCCAGTTTGCTGCCAGCTTTCCTTTTCCTAACCGTCCTGTTCCGATGTCATTTCAAATTAGGATGAGGTCGTCGGTAGCGAAGCTTCATTGGACTACCTTCCAGTTGTACCTTGAGGCCATTCGACGCTTCAGGACTTCCTCTCTTATCCGAGCTCTTTCTCGGACTTCTGGAAGTAGGTCGAGTTCTTCCTTTTCTGCTTGGGAGTTGGTGTCCTCGTTGTAGAAGATCACCCTAGGAGATCTTTCATCTACTTATATGGGGATCATTGCCTCCATTCCATAAGCAAGTCGGAAGGGCGATTCCCCGGTGGTGGAATGAGGCGTTGTTCGGTATGCCCATAGGATTTGGGAGAGCTCTTCAGCCCAAGCTCCTTTGCATCTTATAAGTGACGTTTCAACCCGGCCAATATGACTTTGTTGGTGGTTTCCGCCTGTCTGTTGGTTTGTGGGTGTTCTACCGAGGTGAACTGGTGCTTGATTTTTAGGTCAGCGACCAGGTTTTTGAAGCACGTGTCGGTGAACTGTGTCCCGTTGTCTGTGGTCATGGAGTGGGGGACTCCAAACCTTGTGACAATGCTTCTATACAGGAACTTCTGACTTTTCTAAGCGGTAGCGACAGCCAATGGCTCTGCCTCAATCCACTTTGTGAAGTAGTCTATTCCTACTTTGGGAAATTTGACTTGCCCTGATCTCTGGGAGAATGGTCCGAGGAGGTCGAGCCCCCACTTTGCGAATGACCAGGGTGAGGTGATGCAAATGAGCTCTTCAGGCGGGGCGACGTGGAAACTGGCGTGTTTCTGGCATGGAGGGCATGTTTTGACGAACTTGGTTGTTTCCCTCTATAAGGTCGGCCAGTAGAAGCCGGCTCGGAGTACCTTTTTGGATAGAGCCCGTGCCCTGAGGTGGTTGCCACACATGCCGCTATGAAACCTCCAAGACCTCTCTTGTGGAAGAAGTCGGGACACACTTTAGGAGGGGTGTTGAGATTCCTCTTCTATACAGGACATCGTGTATCAAGGTGTAGTGTTGTGCCTCCCGTATGAGCCTCTTTGCGTCCTTCTTTTCTATGGGGAGTGTTTCGGACTTGAGGTAGTTAATTATAGGGGTCATCCATCCTTGGTCCTGGTCTGCTATGTTTAGGACCTTCTCTTCCCCTGAGGTTGATGGGTACTATAGAGTTTCTTGGATGAGGCTTCTATTATTGCCCTCTGTTTTGGTGCTGGCTAATTTTGAAAGTGCATCAGCTCGGGCGTTTTGTTCTCGAGGTATATGTCGGATCTCATATTCCATGAAATTCCCGAGCTGTTCTTTAGTTATGTCTAGGTACTTTTTCATGGTGGGATCCTTTGCCTGGTAGCTTCCTTCTATTTGCGAGGTGATTACTTGTGAATTGCTGAAAATGGTAAGTTTTTGGGCTCCGACCTCCCTAGCCAGCTTCAAACCAGCCAGTAGGGCTTCGTATTCGACTTGATTGTTTAAGGCAGGGAACTCAAATCTTAAGGAGAGTTCGAGTTGGGTCCCTTGGTCGCTTTCCAGGATAGCGCCTGCTTCACTCCCGGCTTTGTTTAATGAGCCGTCAACGTAGAGGTTCCATTCAACGGGGGTTCCTGAGGTGTCAGTATACTCTGCGATGAAATCAGCTAAATATTGGGACTTGATGGCCGTGCGAGCTTCGTACTTGAGGTCGAATTCAGACAAATCGATCGCCCATTGTAGGATTCTTCCAGCTAAGTTAGTTTTCTGCAGGATGCTTTTTATGGGTTGGTTGGTTCATATTCTGATGGTGTGGACTTGAAAATATGGTCGAAGTCGCCAGGAGGTAAGTATGAGGGCGTAGGCAAACTTTTCTATCTTTTGGTAGTTTAGTTCAGCTCCTTGCAAAGCCTTGCTGATGAAGTGGACGGGTTGTTCTCCGTTTTTGTCTTCTTGGACTAGCGCAGATGTTATCGCCCGACTTTCAACGGCGAGGTATAGTATCAGCTCTTCTCCCTGTCGAGGTCGGGTCAGGATGGGTGGTTGCCCCAGGAATGTTTTGAAGTTTTAGAAGGCTTGTTCGCATTCTGGGGTCCATTCGAACTTCTTCCCTTTCCTTAGTATTGCATAGAAAGGGAGAGATCTTAGCGCCGACCCGGCTAAAAATCTGGACAGGGCCGTTAGTCTTCTGTTTAGCTATTGTACCTCTTTCATGCAGGTCGGGCTCTTCATGTTGAGTATGGCTTAGCATTTGTTTGGGTTTGCCTCAATGCCTCTCTGCGTAAGCATGAACCCTAGGAATTTGCCGGCCTCTACTGCAAAGGTACATTTTGTCAGGTTTAGTCTCATCCTGTGCTTTATTATAGTGCCGAATACTTCGGCGAGGTCAGGCAGTAGTGTTTCTTTTTTTTTTTTTGTTTTTATTAGCATGTTGTCTACGTAGACTTCCATCAGCTTTCCGATGTGGTAGGCAAACACTTTGTTCATTTGGCATTACTACGTAGTAGTAGTTCGCTCTCGGGGTTAGGAACGAGGTCTTCTCTTGGTCGGGTCGATGCATTGGGATCTGGTTGTACCCTGAGTAAGCGTCCATGAAGGAGAGGTACTGGTATCCCGACGAGGCGTCGACTAGGGTGTCGATGTTCGGGAGGGGATAAGGGTCCTTTAGGCAGGCTTTATTGAGATCGGTGTAGTCTACACACATCTGTCACTTTCCATTTGGCTTTTTGACCAGTACAACGTTGGCCAGCCACAGTGGGTACTTGACCTCCCTTATGAACCCAGCCTCTAGCAAAGGCTTGCACCTGTTCTTCTACGACTTGTGATCTTTCCGGGCCGACCTTTCTGCACTTTTGTTACACTGGTCGAGATCTAGGGTACACTGCCAGTTTGTGGCACATTAAGGCGGGGTCTATGCCAGGCATGTCCGCGGCCTTCCATGCGAAGAGGTCGGAATTATCCCTTAGCAACTTTATCAGTAGCTCCTTTAGGTCTTCTTTTAGGTTTGCACCTATATTGGTTGTTTTATCTCTGGTGTTACCGATTTGGACCTCTTCTGTCTCGCCTTCCGATGGGGGACGAAGTTCCTCGCGAGTTCGGGCTCCTCCGAGTTCGGGCTCCTCCGAGTTCGATTGCATTGGCTTCTTTACCTCTGGGATCGCCCTTTCGGTTCAAGTTTTCATTATAGCAGCGTCGCGCGAGCTTTTGGTCTCCTTTGACGGTGGCTATGCCTTCTAGGGTTGGAAATTTCATGCATAGGTGGGGCGTGGAGACTACCGCGGTGAGCTGATTTAGGGTTGTCTGGCCTATAGAGCGTTGTATGCGGAGTTCACGTCAACCACGATGTAGTCTATGCTCAGTGTCCTGGACCGGGTTCCCTTTCCGAAGGTCGTGTGCAGTGGGATGTATTTGAGGGGTTGGATCGGAGCGTCTCCTAGCCCGAATAGGCTGTTGGGATATGCTCTGAACTCCTTTTCTTGTTGTCCGAGTTTGTCGAAAGCGGATTTGAATAGGATATCTGCGGAGCTTCCCTGGTCAACCAGTGTTCGGTGTAGGTTGGCATTGGCCAGTATGATGGTAATGACCACAGGGTCATCATGCCCCGGGATGATACCCGCGGCATCTTCTTTGGTGAAAGAGATAGTGGGGAGGTCGGGCGACCTATCCCCTTCTCCTACGTGGTATATTTCCTTAAGGTGTCTTTTACGAGATGGTTTGGAGATCCCTCCTCCTGCAAATCCTCCGTTGATCATATGAATGTGCCTTTCCGGGAATGTGAGGGGGACGTTCAGCCCGTCCACCCTCTTCATCCCTTCTTCTCTTTTTTGGCTCGTCCGTCCTGTTGGCTAGGAATCGATCTAGTCTTCCTTCCCGAGCCAGTTTTTCTATGACATTCTTCAAGTCATCGCACTCGTTAGTGGGGTGCCCATAGATCCTGTGGTATTCACAGTACTCGGTCTAACTTCCTCCACTTTTGTGTTTAATTGGGCGAGGTGGTGGGATCTTTTCCGTGTTGCATATTTCCCGGTAGACGTCCACTAAAGATACCCGAAGAGGGGTGTAGTTGTGGTATTTCCTGGGCTTCTCTGTGGGTTGGTCCTCCTTTTTTCTTAACTCTTTATCTTTGTCGTGAGGTGGGTAGGAGAACCCGACTTTGGAGGTTTTCCTTAGTCGGGAGTTTTCCTCCATGTTAATGTATTTCTCAGCTCGTTCCTGTACTTCGTTCAAGGATGTCGGGTGTTTTTTAGATATAAAGTGGTTGAAGAGCCCCTCACGTAGACCATTAATAAGTCCCATGATGGCCGCTTCTGTGAGGAGGTTCTGTATGTCGAGGCATTCTTTATTGAACCTTTCCATGTAGCTTCGGAGGCTTTCCCGATCTCCCTGCTTGATCCCTAGCAGGCTTGAAGCGTGTTTAGCTTTATCCTTTTGTATGGAGAACCTGGCTAGGAATTTTTTGGCGAGGTCGTCGAAGCTTGTGATTGATTTTGGTGGTAGACTGTCGAACCACTTTATAGCTATTTTGGTGAGAGTAGTCAAGAAGGCTTTGCAGCGAGTTGCGTCCGAGGCATCCGTGAGGTACATCCGGCTCCTAAAATTGCTGAGATGATGGCTTGGGTCAGATGTCTCATCGTATGGGGTCATATCAGGAGCTTTGAAGCCTTTTGAAACTTTAGCTTTCATAATTTCTCTTGTGAATGGGTCTTGCTCCCTGTGGGGGCTAGTGTCGCGGTCGGATCGTGTAGTTTTGGCTTTGAGGTCGGCCTCGAGTTTTTGGAGTTTTTCTTCCAGCTCTCTGCGCCATCTTGTTTCTCTTTGCAGATCCCGCTCGGCTTCTCGTTGCCGTTCTGCCTCTTGTTCGAGCTGTTTGAGGCGATCTTGTTGCTCACGGATGGCATCTAGGATTTCTGCATTCTGTGCTAGTTTGTCTTTTTTAAAGGTATTCGCTTCTTTTGGGGACGGAGGTGTGGCATCTGTGTTTTTTGTTGGTGTACCATCTTCTAAGCCAGAGGTATGGTCGTTGTTAGGAGGGTCGTTTGCCATGATGTTGGAATGACTTCAAGGTTCCCCGGCAACGGCGCCAATGTTTCGAGGGTTACCTGAAACGGAGTGATCGATCTCGGGTGAGACCTTCTAGTCCGGTTATAGCTGCTGTGTCCGACTTGTTGCAGCGGAGGAGCTGCTCAGTCCTTGATCACCGGTGGGTGGTGGTACCTGCAAGAGACTCCGATGCTTAAGTCAGTATGGGCTTTAGGCAAGTTTTTTGTAGAATTGGAGTATGAGTTATACCTGGGTGCTCCAGTGTATTTATAGTAATGTTTGATGATCTTCCTTTGAGGTAAGTTTGTTATCTTATCTTATCTTTCGTGGATGAGAACATTATCTTTGGCTAACCGCTTTCTAGTAGTCGGCGGTCCTTTCATTCTGGGCCTCCTTGGGCCTCTGTGGTGATCTTCTGAGCTCTTTGAGGAGAGTTCGTTGTAATGGGCCAACCTTTTAAAGAGGTCGGTCCCTTGTCTTCGTGCAACCCAGACCCTATAGCTCAGTCTAAGGTATGAAGTTTGAACACAACTCAAAACATAAACTTAACTCGAATAAGATTAATAATCGCCCGCAGCTTCAAACTGAGTCTTCGAATCTGTGGCACTGTAAGGGTGGAAGATTTTGGGGTGAGAACCAACCACACGTTCTCAGTAGGGAATGGGAATACCGTAAAAGTAATGAATATGATGCAAATAATTAACTTACTCAATAAAACTATTTTGTTAAACCTTTGAAAATACTTTTTACTTTTACTTTATATAATTAATTGCCTTCTTTAAATTTCCAAACTTAAAACAAATCTCAATCACAACCCCAGTTCTCAGTCACCTTAATACACAAACTAATAGCACAAGAAACAGATCAACACACAAACAAATTGTAATAAGACAAATAGCAAAATCACAGAGAAACAAGATAAGTAAACACAATCAAATGCAAATGCACAAATAAGGATGATGCATGTCTGGTCCTATACAGGCCATGAGCTCCTATGTCGGTTTGTTGCCCGATTCCCGACACTGGTCTTGAGATAAGCGTTCATACCGCCGTCCTTATCTCAGCCATCGTCCACTCCATGAGCGTTACGTATCACTGTCCTCATGGGGGAAACTTCCTTTCGGTCTCCAGTGAGCGTTACGCATCGCCGTCCTCACTGAACCGTAACCTTTCTTTCGGTCTCCAGTGAGCGTTACGTATCGCCGTCTGGTGCACGAAATTGTGATCTCAGGCAAAGGTGCCAAAAACTCTGTACGCACGTCTTAATAAATCGTTTTTCATTCACAACTTTGATACAACTAACCAGCAAGTGCACTGGGTTGTCTAAGTAATAAAACCTTACGTGAGTAAGGGTCGATCTCACGGAGATTGTTAGTATGAAGCAAGCTATGGTCATCTTGTAAATCTCGGTTAGGCGGATAATAATTGATTATGGAGTTTTCGAAAATTAATAATAAATAGACAGAAAATAAAGATAGAAATACTTATGTATATCATTGGTGAGAATTTCAGATAAACGTATAGAGATGCTTTCGTCCCTCTGAACTTCTGCTTTCCTGCTGTCTTCATCCAATCAGTCCTACTCCTTTCCATGGCTGGCTTTATGTAAGGACATCACCATTGTCAATGGCTACTTTTAATCCTCTCTGGAAAATAGTCCGATGTGCTGTCACTGCATGGCTAATCGTCTGGAGGCATCACCGTGGTCAATGGCTGCATCCCATCCTCTTGTGAAAATGGTCCAAATGCTCTGTCACAGCACGGCTAATCATCTGAGGTTCTCGATCATACTGGAATAGGATTCACCCTCCTTTTGCGTTTGTCACTACGCCCAGTACTCGCGAGTTTGAAGTTCGTCACAGTCATTCAATCCCAGAATCCTACTCGGAATACCACAGACA
>NC_029790.2:38843278-38845272 GCF_000816755.2 Arachis ipaensis
TTCCGGAGCCCACTTGGTGTGTGCTTGGGCTGAGCTTGAATGTTACACGTGCAGAGGCTCTTTCTGGAGTTGAACGCCAAGTTGTAACGTATTTCTGGCGTTCAACTCTGGTTCGTGACGTGTTTCTGGCGTTTAACTCCAGACAGCAGCATAGAACTGGCGTTCAACACCCATTTGCGTCATCTAAACTCGGCCAAAGTATGGACTATTATATATTGCTGGAAAGCCCTGGATGTCTACTTTCCAACGCAATTGGAATCGCGCCATTTTGAGTTCTGTAGCTCCAGAAAATCCACATTGAGTGAAGGGAGGTCAGAATCCAACAGCATCAGCAGTCCTTCTTCAACCTCTGAATCTGATTTTTGCTCAAGTCCCTCAATTTCAGCCAGAAAATACCTGAAATCACAAAAAAAATACACAAACTCATAGTAAAGTCCATAAATATGAATTTAACATAAAAACTAATAAAAACATCCCTAAAAGTAACTAGATCCTACTAAAAATATACTAAAAACAATGCCAAAAAGCGTATAAATTATCCGCTCATCACAACACCAAACTTAAATTGTTGCTTGTCCCCAAACAATTAAAAATCAAATAGGATAAAAAGAAGAGAATATACTATAAGTTCCAAACTATCAATGAAACATAGCTCTAATCAGATGAGCGGGACTTGTAGCTTTTTGCCTTTTGAATAGTTTTGGCATCTCACTTTATCCATTGAGGTTCAGAATGATTGGCATCTATAGGAAATACTAATGATCATGTAATAAGACACAAACATGGATAAGCACTTAACATAAAGAAAACGAAAAACAGAAAATGTAAGAACAAGGAATGAGTCCACCTTAGTGATGGTGGCGTTTCCTTCTTGAGGAACCAATGGTATCCTTGAGCTCTTCTATGTCTCTTCCTTGTCTTTGTTGCTCCTCCCTTATTGCTTTTTGATCTTCTCTAATTTTATGAAGGATGATGGAGTGCTCTTGATGTTCCACCCTTAGTTGCTCCCAATAATTGTGTGGGGGAAAATGTATCCCCTGAGGTATCTCAGGGATCTCTTGATTTGCAGTCAAATGTTCTACCACTGAGCTATAGATCCTTGATGGAAGCTTTTGTTTTCCCCTTTAAAAAAAAAGCTATGCTTTTACCACACCAAACTTAGAATGTTGCTCGCCCTCGAGCAAAAGAAGAAAGAATAGATGAAGAAGAAGATGTGGAAAAAACTAGGATTATGAGGAGGGAAGGTGGGGATCTTGTGGGGTTCACAGATCTTGAGGTGTCAAGGAATTGCATCTCTGCACCAATTAGGCATGTAAAATGCCTTTGCATGCAATTCTGGCGTTTAAACACTGAATTGATGCTTGTTCTGGGTGTTCAACGCCCAGATGCTTGTTTCTGGCGTTCAGCACCAACTCTTCTTCACTGCGCATTTCTGGCGTCTGGACGCCAGGATGCTGCTTGTTTCTGGCGTTCAACGCTAGAAACATGCTCTGTTCTGGCGTTGAACGCCAGACAAATGCTCTTTACTGGCGTTTAAACGCCAGTAAGATCCTCCTCCAGGGTGTGATTTTTCTTCTGCTGTTTTTTATTTCGTTTTTAATTTTTATATTTATTTTGTGACTCCACATGATCATGAACCTAATAAAACATGAAAGAACAATAAAAATAAAATAGAATTAGATAAATAAAAATTGGGTTGCCTCCCAACAAGCGCTTCTTTAATGTCAATAGCTTGACAGTGGGCTCTCATGGAGCCTCACAGATGTTCAGAGCATTGTTGAGACTCCCCAACACCAAACTTAGAGTTTGACTGTGGGGGCTCTGGTTGACTCTGTTTTGAGAGAAGCTTACTGTGCCTCTTTTCCATGTTTACAGAAGGATGTCCTTGAGTTTTAAACTCAAGGGAGTCCTTATTCAATTGAAGGATTAGTTCACCTCTGTTAACATCAATCACAGCTCTTGCTGTGGCTAGGAAGGGTCTTCCAAGGATGATG
>NC_029790.2:38846537-38863875 GCF_000816755.2 Arachis ipaensis
ATGAGGTTTATTCCTGACCCCAGGTCACATAGAGCCTTCTCAAAGGTCATGGTGCCTATGGTACAAGGTATCAGGAACTTTCCAGGATCCTGTTTCTTCTGAGGCAATCTCAGTTGATCCAATGTATTCAGTTCATTGGTGAACAGGGGAGGTTCATCTCCCCAAGTCTCAATACCAAATAAATTGGCATTCAGCTTCATGATTGCACCAAGGAACTTGGCAACTTGCTCTTCAGTGACATCCTCATTCTCTTCAGAAGAGGAATACTCATCAGAGCTCATGAATGGCATAAGGATTCATGAAACTCACAGTGACCTTAGATAGATCAGAGACTAATTTTGCTAAATTAGAGGTATTTTGTTCAGAGTTCTCTGTCTGTTGCTGAGTAGGTGATGGAAAAGGCTTGCTATTGCTAAACCTGTTTTTTCCACTATTATTAAAGCCTTGTTGAGGCTTTTGTTGATCCTTCCAGGAGAAATTTGGGTGATTTCTCCATGAGGGGTTATAGGTGTTTCCATAAGGTTCACCCATATAATTTACCTCTGCTATTGCAGGGTTCTCAGGATCATAAGCTTCTTCTTCAGAAGATGCCGCTTGAGTACTGTTGGATGCAGCTTGCATTCCATTCAGACTCTGGGAAATCATATTGACTTGCTGAGTCAATATTTTATTCTGAGCCAATATGGCATTCAGAGTATCAATTTCAAGAACTCCCTTCTTCTGAGGCGTCCCATTACTCACAGGATTCTTCTCAGAAGTGTACATGAACTGGTTATTAGCAACTATGTCAATGAGTTCTTGAGCTTCTGCAGGCGTTTTCTTTAGGTGTATGGATCCACCTACAAAAGTATCCAATGACATCTTAGCTAATTCAGACAGACCATCATAGAATATATCCAGGATGGTCCATTCTGAAAGCATGTCAGAAGGACACTTTTTGGTCAGTTCCATGTATCTCTCCCAAGCTTCATAGAGGGATTCACCTTCTTTCTGTCTGAAGGTTTGAACATCCACTCTAAGCTTGCTCAGCTTTTGAGGAGGAAAGAACTTGGCTAAAAAAGCCATGACCAGCTTATCCCAAGAGTTCAGGCTATCTTTGGGTTGAGAGTCCAACCACACTCTCGCTCTGTCTCTTACAGCAAAGGGGAAAAGCATGAGCCTGTAGACTTCAGGATTTACTCCATTAGTCTTAACAATATCACAGATCTACAAGAATTCAGTTAAGAACTGAAAAGGATCTTCAGATGGAAGTCCATGAAACTTGCAGTTCTGCTGCATCAGAGAAACTAATTGAGGTTTCAGCTCAAAATTGTTTGCTCCAATGGTAGGGATGGAGATGCTTCTTCCATGTAAATTGGAATTAGGTGCAGTAAAGTCACCGAGCATCCTCCTTGCATTATTATTATTTTCGGCTGCCATCTCATCTTCCTGTTCGAAAATTTCTGAAAGGTGCTTGCTGGATTGTTGTAATTTAGCTTTTCTTAGTTTCCTCTTCAGAGCCCTTTCAGGTTCTGGATCTGCTTCAACAAGAATGTTCTTGTCCTTGCTCCTGCTCATAAGAAAAAGAGGGAACATAAAAATAATAATAATAATAATAGGGATCCTTTTTACCCAAGTATAGAGGTTCCCCTGTGTGAGTAGAAGAAAAGAAGAAGAGAAAATCTGAACTCAGAGAGAGAGGGGGGTTCAGATTTTTGGTGAGTGAGGAAGAGATGTTAGTAAATGAATAAATAAATAGAAGAAGATGAGAAGGGAGAGGATTTTCGAAAATAATTTTTGAAAAATTGGTTAGTGATTTTCGAAAATTAAAATCAAAATTTGAAACAATTAGTTAATTAAAAAGAATTTTTGAAAAAGAGGGAAGAGATTTTCGAAAATTAGAGAGAGAGAGTTAGTTAGGTAGTTTTGAAAAAGATAAGAAACAAACAAAAAGTTAGTTAGTTAGTTGAAACAAATTTGAAAATCCATTTTTGAAAAGATAAGAAGATAGGAAGTTAGAAAAGATATTTTAAAATCAATTTTTTTTTTTGAAAAAGATAAGATAAGAAGATATTTTTGAAAAGATATGATTGAAATTAGCTTTTGAAAAAGATTTGATTTTTAAAATCACAATTAATGACTTGATTCACAAGAAATCACAAGATATGATTCTAGAACTTAAAGTTTGAATCTTTCTTAGCAAGCAAGTAACATACTTGAAATTTTTGAATCAAAACATTAATTGATGATGATATTTTCGAAAATTATGTGATAAAATTAAGAAAAAGATTTTTGAAAAATATTTTTATAATTTTCGAAAATAAATAAGAAAAATGAAAAAGATTTGATTTTTGAAAAAGATTTTGAAAAAGATAAGATTTTTAAATTGAAAATTTGATTTGACTCATAAAAACAACTAGATTTTAAAATTTTTTGAAAAAGTCAAATCTAATTTTCGAAATTTTAAGAGAGAAAAAGGGAAAGATATTTTTTTGATTTTTGAATTTTTAATGATGAAAGAGAAAAACATGAAAATGATGCAATGCATGAAAATTTTTTAGATCAAAACAATGAATGCATGCAAGAATGCTATGAATGTCAAGATGAACACCAAGAACACTTTGAAGATCATGATGAACATCAAGAACATGTTTTTGAAAATTTTTATATGCAGAGAAAACATGCATGACACCAAACTTAGAAATCTTTAATGCTTAGGCACTAAGAATTCAAGAATGCATATGAAAAACACCATACAACACAAAACAATATAATATGAAGATCAATCAAGAAGGTTTACCAAGAACAACTTGAAGATCATGATGAATGCAATGCATGAATGCATGAATTTTCGAAAAAATGCAAGATGAGTATGCAATTGACACCAAACTTAAAAATTGACTCAAGACTCAAACAAGAAACACAATATATTTTTTTTATGATTTTATGATTTTTTTTGGATTTTTTCAAAAATTATTTGAAAAAGAAAAATAAGGATTCCAAAATTTTTAATATGAATTCCAGGAATCTTCCACTCTTAGTCTAAAGCTCCAATCTGAGGGTTAGACATGGCTTAATAGCCAGTCAAGCTTTAGCATGTAACATCAGAATATACTGCTCATTACTTATCAAATTAACTTGCCTCTATGCTGATGGTTTGGAAGCCTCAGTCCAAAAGAATTTAGACATGGCTTTACAGCCAGTCAGGCTCCAACATTTTTTTATGAAACTCTAGAATTCATTCTTAAAAATTTAGAATAATTTTCGAAAACAGATGAGAAATTTTTGAAAGATTTTTGAAAAATTTTTGAAAATAAAACAAAAAGAAAATTACCTAATCTGAGCAACAAGATGAACCGTCAGTTGTCCAAACTCGAACAATCCCCGGCAACGGTGCCAAAAACTTGGTGCACGAAATTGTGATCTCAGACAACGGCGCCAAAAACTCTGTACGCACGTCTTAATAAATCGTTTTTCATTCACAACTTCGATACAACTAACCAGCAAGTGCATTGGGTCGTCCAAGTAATAAAACCTTACGTGAGTAAGGGTCGATCCCACGGAGATTGTTGGTATGAAGCAAACTATGGTCATCTTGTAAATCTCGGTTAGGCGGATAATAATTGATTATGTAGTTTTCGAAAATTAATAATAAATAGACAGAAAATAAAGATAGAAATACTTATGTATATCATTGATGAGAATTTCAGATAAACGTATAGAGATGCTTTCGTCCCTCTGAACTTCTGCTTTCCTGCTATCTTCATCCAATCAGTCCTACTCATTTCCATGGCTGGCTTTATGTAAGGACATCACCATTGTCAATGGCTACTTTTAATCCTCTCTGGAAAATGGTCCGATGCGCTATTCAATGCCCATTTGCGTCATCTAAACTCGGCCAAAGTATGGACTATTATATATTGCTGGAAAGCCCTGGATGTCTACTTTCCAACGCAATTGGAATCACACCATTTTGAGTTCTGTAGCTCCAGAAAATCCACGTTGAGTGCAGGGAGGTCAGAATCCAACAGCATCAGCAGTCCTTCTTCAACCTCTGAATCTGATTTTTGCTCAAGTCCCTCAATTTCAGCCAGAAAATACCTGAAATCATAGAAAAATACACAAACTCATAGTAAAGTCCAGAAATGTGAATTTAACATAAAAACTAATAAAAACTTCCCTAGAAGTAACTAGATCCTACTAAAAACATACTAAAAACAATGCCAAAAAGCGTATAAATTATCCGCTCATCACCGTCCTCACTAAGCCGTCCTTATAGTGTCAAGTGAGCGTTACGTATCACCGTCCCCACTAGACACCTGGCACTAAGGTCCAAATAGCATTCAATTTCTTTTCAATCTTTGCTCTCTACTCTCCTGTGGTTGAGATCCCTTTAATTATCTCTCTTTCCTTTACTTTTCATTCTTCTTCTTTTCTTTCTCATCAAACCGAACTCAAAATATAACTTAAAACACAATCTCAAAAGATTGGATTTAAAACTTTATACTTTTCTTAATAAATCGAATTCAAAATAGAATAAATCTTTTCTTAGCTAAATAAATCTTAAATAATTTAATTTTTTCAAAACCAAATATTTTTAAAATAGCATTTCAAACAAAGTCTTAAATTTTATAAAATTTCGACAGCACCTTCCTTAAAACTCGGACTTAGCCACCCTTACAGGTTCCCCATTTTCAACAATTCACCAGCCCTTTTCTCAACAATTATCAAATCAGCGGAATTCTTAATAATCAACATATTTTATAGCCATATAATTTTTGGTAATTCTAAAATTATTCAAAAACCCTCAAAATTATTGCTTCAGTTAAGGAATCAATTTTAAGAAATCAGTTTAGAAATCCAAGCTCAATCTATTTTTGGTTCATCAAACCTTAATCTCCACAATTAACTTGTCTTTTTCTCAACAATGACCAAAACATCAGGGTTCTCAACCCATTCAGTTTAGTGACCAAGGTTATTGATAATATAACCAAAATTTACAAGCACTCATTCTCAATACTCAGGAAACAGTCAAAATCAAACCATCATCACAATAATTCCAAACCGAGCAGAAGCCTTAATCAATTTGACACTCAACACAATATTATTCAGTCAAATTAACATATCCAACAACCAATAATTCTCAAACAAGCTTGCAACAATATCCATCATCATCAAATAAATCTCAATTTCACAACTAAATCAAAAAATCAGCGTAACCAGGAATTCGAGTAATTAGTTACCTTCAAATAATTAAATCATTATTCACGAATCACAGGCTCAAATCAAAATCATTCACAATACCACACCAATCACAATTTCACAACCTCAATCCAAGCTTATCTCTATCAATTAATCACACAAAATGTTTATAAATTATTTGCAGTTACTCACTATACCTCATTGGCATTTCATGAATTAAAATAATTAATTTTGAAATAATCCCCTACCTGAACTCGTCGAAACTCGAAAGCTATACATGCAAGAATCGAATACCACATGCAAGAATCGAAGCTTAACCCTATCACAATAACGCCGTAGAATACTCATTCGCAATTAACAGAAATTGATATATCAAGGGTTTCAGAACAAAATACTCACTGTAACAAAAGGAACAAACAACAGAGCGGTGGCAGAAAGCTTCGACGGTGACCGAGCAGTGACGAATGACGGCGCACAACCCCGAACGGCGATGGCGACGGTCAACAAGGAGCACGGCGATGTCCTTTTTTCTTTTCTGCGTATGTGGGGTAATAGAAGAATGGGGAATGGCGGCTGAAGGTTTAAGGTAGGGCTGGGGTAAAATTAGGGTTTCAATTTGAGGATTAGGGTTTATTTTTGGGGAAAATATAAAATTAGGAACTTTTAGGCAAATTGGGATATAGTAATTTTAATTAAATTAGGGTATACAGTATTAATTAAAAATCTAATTTAATCTATTAAAATTACATTCAAAATATTATTTGCTTATCAATTTACTAATTGACGTTTAATCAAATATTCTAATTTAGAATTAGAAATAATATAATTAATTTTCTTTGTTTACAAAAATTTAGGTATTAAATTCTGAAAACTCAATTATTTAACTAAATTTTATAAAATTCTTATTCTTTTACAACTGTTAAGCTGTATAATTTAAATATAAAAAATTATTCAATAATTATAAAATTTAGTAAAATTTATAATTTAATTATCAAGACTTGATTTAATTAGCTTTAATAAAATAATTTCTGAAATTAAAGTCTTAAATGAATAAATAATTTAAAATTGATTCATAATAAGACTTTCGAAAAGTTCTGGGTCTTACAGATCGCTTGATTGATTATATTGGTTTCTTGATTGTGTTGGAGTCACCGAAAATTCTGATTTTTTGATTTATTTTATTAAATTGGTGTTTCTGAAATAATTTGAGACTTGAAAATGTTTTGATATTGGAAACGAGTTTAATTTATTGAATTATTGAGAATGCTGATTATTTTGATTTTTTATTTAGTTTGTTGAGTTGGTCGTTGTTGGACTGGTTTCTTGAAAATTGTTTTCGGATTATGATAGAACAATTTGAGATATTGAAATTGGTTTTGTTTGATTTATCAGAAATGATTTTGAGAATTGGAATCAATTTGAGATTCGGAATTGGTTTTGTTTGATTTATCGAAAATAATTTTGAGAACTGGAAATGATTTGAGATATTGGAATTGGTCTAATTTTGGAAATGATTTGAAAAGAGTTTGAGAAATGGTTTGGTTAGGACCCTTGAAGAGTGGCAAAGTCCGTATTTTAGGGAAGATGCTGCCAAAATTTTTATAAAAATTGGAGATTTGGTTTGAAGTGTTATTTAAAAAATTTTGGATTCAAGAATTATATTATTTGATTTCTATTTATTAAGAAAAGAAATGAATTATGTTTTGAGTTTTATTTATTTAAGAAAAGAATTATACCATTTTGAATTCGATTTATCAAGAAGAGAATTATGTTTCAAGTTTGATTCACTGAGAAAAGAATTATGTTTTGAAGTTGACTTATTAAGAGAAGACTTGTACTATTTTGAGTTCAATTTATTAAGAAAAGAACTATACAAGTTTGAGTTTGATTTATTCAGAAAGGAATTATCTTTTCAGTTTGATTTGATATGAAAAGACTCATGTTTGAGTTTTATTAAAGAATGATTTTTTTAGGGGTTTTGGTGAATTTACAGTATATAAATCTGATTGGTGAAGAAAAATGATTTTTGGGTCTCGAAAAATTATTGACCTTGAGAATGAAGTTAAAAGTGGGCTTTATGCAATTACTTCAAATCTGAGAGTTATGCTTTTGGGGATTTTCAAACAGAATTGAAAAATATATTATCGAGGTTAATTTGAGACTTTTGATTTGGTGAAAATGAGTTTTATTGAATTGATTTGAATTAAAGATGAGGTTGAGGATTCCATCTCTTGTTGCGATGGACAAGCTTGAGGTTGAGGATTCCCTCCCTTGTCACACCGAAAAGTTGGATAGAAGGTCAGGAATTCCCTTCGGTTCAATTCTGTATTCTTAATTCTAATTTTGGTTATGTTTGACTATGTTGTATTGAAATGAATTTTGGATTGATATGGTGAAGACAGTAGTTTTATCCCGCTCATGTATAGGCAAGTTAAGATTGAGAATTCTCTCTCTTGCTGTGATAGACAAGTTGAGGTTAAAGATTCCCTCTCTCGTTGTGGTGGGCAAGCGAGATTGAGAATTTCTTCTCTTGTTACATCGGGAAACTGAATGGAGAAGGTTGAAGATTCCCTTTGATTCAATTTCCGGTTGTGGTATGAACGAGTCAGGTTAAGGATTTTCTACCGTTATATCACAGTCTCTCTCTGATTGGGAGGTTGAGGATTCCCTCCTAGAAGGTGGTGCAGAATTTAAAGTCCACAAACTAACCGACAAGTGCACCGGGTCGTACCAAGTAGTACCTCAAGTGAACGAGGATCGATCCCACGAGGATTGATGGATCAAGCAACAATGGTCAAGTGATTGTCTTAGTCAGACAAATAGAAAATAGTGTTGAAGGTTCAAAAACATTAACAGTAAATTCAGAATATCAGAAAGCAAGCAGTAAACAAGTAGTGAATAATATATGGAGAAACAGTTAAGGCTTCAGAGTTATCTATTTTCCAGATTGACTTTTCTTACTAACTATTTTAATCATGCAAGATTTAATTCATGGCAACTATATGTGACTAAACCCTAATTCCTTAGACCTTTTTAGTCTCCTCTAACCTTCATCAACCGCCAATTCCTTGGTCACTCAATTCCAATTAGAGGGTAAAGTTCAATTCTAGTTATATGCCACAAAAATCCTAATTACCCAAATATAAGAGAATTATATGTCACGTATCCCGTTAAGTCCAGATAATTAGAAATTTAGGAGAAATTATTTTCAAGCTATTGTTCAAGTAAAGAGCTTTTCCAAGTTATACAAGAACTCAATTAGAACCAAGGTCATACTTCCGTTCCACGCAGATTCATAAAATAAAGAACAAAAACAATTCTTGAAATATAAATCAGTACATGAATTAAAATAGAAAAATAATAGTATCAATCCATACAATAGACAGAGCTCCTAACCTTAACAGTGGAGGTTTAGTTGCTCATGGTTCAGAGAGAAAACTAGGATTCTGTAAAACTGTAAAGTGCGGAATGAGGTAGAAGAGAAGAGAAGAGCCCGAAGAGCTGATTCTTTTTCCCTTTTATATCTAATCATAATTAATGTAAATTATAGTTTATAAAACTAAATAATATTTTTTCCTATTTTTAATTGAATTAAAGTTTAAATCAGAATAAATAAAGATCTTCGCAAGCCTTCAAGTGGAGCGTGGAAACCATGTGGTTCAGGGAGAGCTTGCGCCTAACTTGTGAGAAGCTGTGCCTTACTTGAGGTGGGCAGTGTGTGTTGGTGTGCATTGCTTGAACATTGGCGCCTTACTTGAGGTCTTCATGCGCCTAACTTGAAGTCAAAGGGCATTACTTGCGTGTTGTTGTTGTGCCTTGCGCCTAACTTGAGATTTCTCAAGTTAGGCGCAGCCTTGGCAGCGTTTCTTGGAGAGCTTTTCTTTGTCCTGGCGCCTAACTTGAGATTTCTCAAGTTAGGCGCCACCCTTACAGCATGCAATTGGTGGCTTATGTTCATCTTGGCGCCTAACTTGAGAAACCTCAAGTTAGGCGCCACCCTTGCAGAATAGATGGAGAAGAAGTATGGACTATTATATATCTTTGGAAAGCTCTGGAAGTTAGCTTTTCCAACGCCACTGAAATCACATCCATTGGACCTCTGTAGCTCGAGTTATTCAGGTTTGAGTGCAGAGAGGTCAGGGTTGATAGCATCATTCGCCTTCTTCTCTTTTTCTGTGGGAACTCCATCAAATCTAACCCAATGCTACCTAAAATAAATAGAATTGCACATGACTCAAAGTAGCATCCATAGTGGCTAAAAGATAATTAATTCTTGATTAAACTCAACAAATTGAATGCAAATTTACTAGGAAAAGATAGGAAAGATACTCACGCATCAGAAGGTTGATAATTCCCTTCGTGTAAAGAGACGATATCCGGGTTAGCTATATAACCGATAGATGAGCTCATTGGCCATAGAGCAGGCATGTATCATTTGCATTTGTGTATATTTTTTGGGTATGCATCTTATATTTGGCTTGCTTATTTGCATAATTGTATCTATATGCTAATTGAACTAATTTTTGTAACTGTTCTCTCTGTTTGTGTATTCCTTGTATTGTTTTAATTGTGCTTGAACAACTAAGAGATCCCTTATGCTGGCGGTGGTGACGCTGAGGATTGTTCCTGATGTGGTATTGGCTGAAATTGTTCTCTGAGTGTATTGCCTTGTACCGTTTGATGCCGGTAATTGATTCTGTTTTGAAACTGAGTATTGATGGTGATTTGATTTGAGTTGGGCTGGAGGCCGTGTTTTGACTTGATTTGGGCCGGAGGCTGTAACGAGATTTGATTATATGTTGGGTCGGAAGCTGAAATTGATTTATGTTATGATTTATTAATTGAGTTTTGAAATTTTTTTAACTAAAGAAGTGAACTTTGAATTTTTGGATAATTAATTATTAATGTTTTGAATATATTCATAAGATGAGCGATAATTACTACAGGTGAAATCAATTCTTTTCTTATACGTATCCTCTTATGACAATTCTTAAAAACTCTCTACTAAGAATCAGCGAGGACGATATTCTCACCCCTACAGATTTTCCTTGTCAGGACAGACGAAGAGTTTAAGAAGTTCCTTCTATGCATCTGATTGTGTTGTATATTGTTGTATATATTATAGTTTTTTCTCGCCTCTATTATTATATTTTGTAAGAGGGATAGGAGTTGTAATGATATGTATGCTTATACTATTTATAAGTTACTTGTATATGAAGTTTGGTATATTTGTGTGTGCATTCGTGCGTGCGTGCGTGCCTGCGTGTGTGTGTGATTGAATTTAGTTATATATGAATGTTTGATTAAGAAAAAGTATTTTTCAGGTTTCTAAAAGAAATCGACGATACCTTTCGAGTTAAAGGCTCATATCTTATTATTAAATATAAGGAAGTCGTCGTAATATTCTCACTATCAGATGGCACAGAAAGAAGCGTGACATTCTGACAGTAAGGGTGTTACACGTGACAGAAAGGCGACATCCCGAGGGAATGTGTTGGTTTGGCAGTTGAACCGACAAGTGATATCACGGCAAATAGTACAGACATTCATCATATGCATTCTTATTTGTTTGTATGGTTTGTTTACTTGCATTGTGCCAACTTGAATAAAATGTTTACCTGCTACTTGTATTACTTGCAGTATATGCTCCTTACTTATGTTTTACTTGCTTGCATCTATTTGTGTTTTCTGCTGGAATTGAGGTGACTCAGTAAGCGGTAACGATGGGATCGCATGGAGGATAGGTTGGCGAATGTTGTGGGATAGCGGTGTTCTGTATATTAGAAAAGCATTAAGCTAGATAACCCTTTTATGGTTTAAGTTTTTATTATAAGTTAAATCTTTATATTGGTTTGAAGTTCTAGGATTGCCTTTGACTTTCCGGAACTTTATATCTTATCTATTGGGCACTGTTATCATATTAAGAACCCCCAATTCTCATACCAGATGTTGTTGTTGTTTTCAGATGCAGGTCGCAACCCACCTTGGTGAGTTTACGGATGGTGACAGAGTATATGATGACTCATTTTTGTCTTTTGTTTATTTTTCTATAGTTATTCTCTCAATTTTGATTATTATATTTTGTTACCTTAGAGGCTTAAACATTGAGAGACAGGATGTATCTGTTTTAACTTTTAAAACTCTATTGTATCTGTTCTAACTAGTCGGCCTAAACTTCACAGGCTGTGACTAGATTTCTTTTGGATATATATATATACCTATAACTTTGTATATCGTGCCTTTGCACTTTAGTTATCGTGTGTGAACGTTTCACGCTTTGTATCTTTGTTTTATCCGTCTTTGATCCTATATTCCTTCATCGGGCTTCTAGTCTTAATATTCCTTGATTATATAATGTTGTATTGAGCTTTAAAATTGTCGTGATGCTTTGTCATTCTTTGCTTTACGGCTAGAAGTAAGGCTTAAGGTGATAGGGTATTACAGGTAATTTCGTCGATAGCCAAAAATCTGTCTGTAATAAGCAATTTTCTAGTTGTGATAAACTTACGAGAGAATGACATTTTATCTAAATTTATTAATATCAAAACTCACAAACAATAGATAATATAAATAAATATAAATAGATAGATAAATAATAGATGTTATGAACTTTTAAGTTTTTTAATTTTTAAAATAGAGAATTAAGATTGATTTAATTAATAAAAATTGTCTTACTTAATAAGAATAAATCCTTATTTAAATAGGAGATAAAAATACACTTAATCTATCTCAAGTTTTTTTTTTTTTCAGAATTTACATTTTTTTTCTATTTAAGAGTTTTTACATTGATTAATGGGTTAATTCATCAAGGTTCAAACTCAGGTGCAGCGTATTAAGAGACACATGAATAACCATTTGAGCTAAACCTCAGCTACATTCGTGACACTTATTTAAGTAAACCAGTGTACTAACTACTAAATCAACCCAACTTAGTTTACTTATTTATTTATTTATTTATTTTTGTCGGTGGATTGGACAAACCCCAATCCTAGGTACCCCAATGGATTGGATAACTCTAAATTCTAGGTACACTTAGTTTACTTATTCAATGTGATTTAATTGTTTTTTTTTTTTTTTTTTTTTTTGAGACAAGGATATGTTAATTTTTTATTTTTTTTGGTATAATGGATCAAGGATTTAACCTTGTTTATGGGTGAAGACAAAAGAAAGGGAATAGCAGGCCACACGGTCCGGCCCACGTCCATACGGATACTTTGAGGGAACCCAAAGGTGGTCATGAATTGGGCTTCAGGAAGGCGATAGAGGTGGATTGGTCGGCACTCATCACTCCGCAAAACATAGCATGATATTTTCCCCCTTGAGTCACTAAGATCTTTTTATGTTGTTCACTTGTTTGTGTTTGATACAAGTTGAAGACTTGAACTATCCTTTGGTTCGCTTTTGCTCCTCTATCACATTCCATTATTCTCAATATCTCTGCACAATCTGCATATATTAATCCACCTAATGCGATATTTGCTCTCAGGCTACTCAACACTCAACAACACTCTGTATATATAGTGACAATTTCAGAAGCATGGAATCCGCCAAAACAATGTTTATTACATCTCCACCCTTCCCTCCAAGAACTCTCCTTTCTTCTACCTCTTCGGCTTCAGGTCCACTTCCTACACTTGTTTCTTTTTTACTTCAGGACAGGGTTTATTTTACACATACATAATTTGTTGAATTTTGAGGGAAAAAGAAAAGAAAGCTTTTGTTTTTTGCCCCCAATTTGTGTGTCTGAGTTGAAGTTGGCACCTACAGTTCTGATGCTTCATGAACAAGCTGCACCTTTAGTTGCTTCTTGGTCTTCAAGTTTTGCTGCTCAGCATTTTCCTACCTCTGTTCTCTCGCAAGAGCAGCGTGATGAGTATAAGCCTCTGCTTCACTTGTATAAGGAAGATAAGAACTCTCAGGTTCAAATTTTGTTCGTTCATTAACTCTATTTACCCTAGTTTCGGACGAAACTCTAGTCTTGTTGTATGTAGTGACCTCATTTATTGTGCAAGTTTTCGATTAATCTCGCCTATGCTTTACTAAAGGTTACATCAAATACAAGAAATGTGGATACGGGCTTGGTCCGCGATAATGATAGCAATGATAATGCTGATCAGTTAGTGCATCACTTTAGGCAGCAGTTGCAACTCTGGTCACATTTGCAGAATGTGTAAGATACACTGAATCGTACTTATCGGCCTCGATTGCTAATTAGAACTCTTGTACACCAAAGTTGTCTCATTATAGTGTGTGTGTGTGTGCACGTGTGCGTGTATCGTATATTGTAGATTGAAATCCTCAACAGGGGAAACTGCTGCGGCTTCATCTCTGCAGCCCGAAAGAGTTGATTCAGATAGACCTGCAGATGGTTTGCAATTTGATGCAGTATCCCTCTCTAAGCAAGCTCTGTCGGCCGCAAAACAAGCAGCATTAGTGGCTGAAGAGATGAAAATGATTGAAGATGACGAAGATGATGATCCACTTCCTCTTGGGTTAGTTCCACTTCTATCTTTGTGATAATTAATTTGTTTTGAGAATAACACCTATAATATGCCTTTTCAGTCTGGCTTCCACAAGCTTAGCTGACACTTCAATTGGAAAGAATAAAATTGTGCGGTCAAGAAGGCTTCTAGAAAGGAGATTGAAGCAAAGAAAAGTTTCAAAATCAAAATTTCTTGATGAAGAAAGTTATCTTGCAAGAAAATCAGACCTACAGGGAAGGCTACAAGTAGAAAAGAAGATAAAGGAAGGATTCGATCAAAATGATCCCCTGCGCTTGTTCTTGTGGGGTCCTGAGACAAAGAAACTTTTGACCTCTGAAGAAGAGTCTCAATTGTTTGTTCAGCTACAGGTGTGACTCGACATTCCATATGAACTTTAAATTCATGGCATGCACTATTGAAGATATTTGTTTGCTCTAATGTGGAAGAATATGTAACAGGATTTTCTGAGATTAGAAGAAGTAAAGATCAGGCTCCAATCTCAATTTGGACGGGAACCAACTTTGATTGAATGGGCTGAAGGTGTGGGTCTTAGCTGCCATGCCCTGCAGACACAGATCCATCATGGTAACATAATCAGAGGAAAGATAATTAATGCCAATTTACGGATGGTTGTTCATATTGCTAAACAGTATCAGGGTCGTGGTCTCAGTCTTCAGGACTTATTGCAGGTAGCCTCAATCTTCTTATATATGTACTCTCTACACTGTTTATTCTCAGAATAACATTATTAGCATCTACATAGTTGATGTTTCATTTCTGGTGCTGTTTTTAGGAGGGAAGTATGGGACTTATGAAGAGTGTTGAAAGGTTTAAACCTCGAGTTGGTTGCCGGTTTGGTACCTATGCATACTGGTGGATAAGGCAAACAATTAGAAAGGCCATATTTCTACATTCCAGGTCAATCCGTCTGCCGGTAAAAATTGTTATTTCTCTGTATTCTTGTTAGTTAAAATTAAGCGTCCTTCTGCAGCGTCAGTATTTCAGGAATTCACTTTCTGTTGACAGATGATATTTTTCTTAGGGCGGAGAATTGATGTCATTATATTGCTCCTTTGTTTTTATTAGTAGGTTTGTTATTTATAAAGCAAACATCAATTCTATTTCGAGGTAACACGTAGTCTGTGCAAAATCTTCAGGAGAGTTTATATACCCTTTTGGGCAAGGTCATGGAAGCAAAGAAATTATTCATTCAAGAAGGAAATCTTCACCCCAGTAAAGAAGAATTAGCAGAAAGGGTAGGAATTACCGTAGAAAAGTTTGAAAAGTTGTTATTTTCTGCAAGAATACCAATATCAATGCAGCAACCTGTGTGGGCAGACCAAGATACAACTTACCAGGTAGGGTACTCAAGTAAAGTAAATGTGATTTTCCCCTTGATATGGTATAATTTCGTAGATCTATTAAATGAAACAATGCAAAAATATTCTTTATCAATGTTTAGAACTGCTGACAGGCTCTTCTATTTTCCATTTAAATCGCTAAGTATATGTATCGAGTCTTTTTCTGCCAATAATTGTATAAGCAAATTTGTTGAAATATAATTGCTAAGAATTGAGAACGTAATATACTGCTAATAATCTTGAATATCCATAGTTATTGCATTTTGCTGTGTGGTCGAAGGGAACAGGAGCAACACCCTGCAGGTTTTTAAAGGTGTAATGGAGATTGTAGATCAGATGACATCAGAACAATTCAGTAAAAGATAGCAGTGTGCTTCAGTTTAGCTTTTGAACTCATTGCTTGGGTGGTTGGTTTTGTAAACCAAGCCAATCTATATGACAATTGTTTCTCACAACATTGTAGTCTATGTTGATCATTTACATTATTACTTTTTTTTTTTCAAGTTGTTAATATGTCCCACTTCGGTCTAACGGTTTTCATTGGCCCATGGAGGCTGCTGACTGTCCAAAATTCTCTTGCATTTATCAAAATAGCCAATCATTTTTTGGAGGGAGGGGGGAATTTGGAATTACAAGATCCTATTTGTGTTTTCCATATGATTGTTTAATTGTTTTGTTAGGAACTCTATTGGCATGCTAGATTAATTCAAAACTTCTGCCATGCTTGTCTTGGATGCTCTGGGATTAGTATTGATGAACACTCCGCCTTTTCAGTTTATCATAATGCAAATGTTCCAAGGTTAATAGTCTATGACCTTTTTCTTATATATGCAGGAAATTACTGCAGATAGTGCAATTGAGATCCCAGGCTTGAGTGTCGAAAAAGAGCTTATGAGGAGGCACGTGCGCAACCTCCTAAGCATCTTAAGCCCAAAGGAGAAGAGGATAGTCAGTCTAAGATTTGGTATCGAGGATGGCCGCGAGAAATCTCTGCAAGAAATTGGAAACGTACTTGGTTTGACAAAGGAGAGGGTCCGACAGTTGGAGAGCCGAGCACTGAAGAAGCTCAAGCAGTGCCTTGAGAGCGAAGGACTTCATGCATATATGGACTTGATTGTATAGTGATAGTATAGTACTTGTGTATACACCAAGGTTATGCCAATTCATCTTACTTTGCTTTAAGTACAAAAGCAGTGACTATTTGAAGGAAAATCTTCACACTCAGCCATGGTAATTGAGGATGGAACTGCATGACCAACCAAAGAACTTGTACTGTTGTAAGAAAGAAAATTCAAGTAAAAAAGAAAAGAATGAATATGGTTGATTTATATGCACACTCAGATAATTGGTGTTTGTTTTCATTATTTTCTACAGATTTTGTTTTGTTCATTTAGTTTTATTGGCATTAACGATAACATTGTTCTCAGGATTTTTTTTTTCGGTCATACAAGCATACTCACTTGTTCTCAGGAATTTTGAAACTGGCTCCTCAATGAGTACTATCGGCAAGTTCTTTTCTCTCTGCTACCAACCAAGCGCATATCGTGTTGTTCACTTCGTTAGAGATCCCCCACCCCCAATAGAAATGAGACTGCCTGAGGAAGACTATTCAATTTTCATTTTTTCTGTTCTCACGGTATTTACTGGCCAATCGGTTATTACATGACATAAAACGAGATTTAAACTCTCAATATTTACTTAAATAGAAGAATATTTTCATAAAAAAAAATTAATTTATCAGATGTATTAGATTACTTATCTAGACTAAATTGACTTAACTATCGGATTCTATTATTTTTCATGAAGTACCAAATTCTTATCCATATTGTTTGACAACCACTCATTTATCGTTTTTTATTATATTTCTTTCACTTTTTAAAAATTATTTTGTAGTAATAAATTAATGTAGAAAAAGAATTACTCTTAATAATATATATAAGAATTACACTTTTTTGAACTAATGAGATTTGTAAGCGCCACTTTTGAACCAAGTGTTTGCAGAAGGATGATTCCGTACAAGAAAAGCAAGGAAAATACTGTTAGCGATAATTGAATAATTGATACATCCACGTAAACCAAGTGCAAAATAACATTTAAAGGAGAAAAATATGCATTTAAAGTGAGATGCCCAAGTGGTTTGCAGCCAAATAGTACTACTTGGCTTAAAAAGAAATACTATATACATAAAAAAACATACTATATAAATACATATATTATTTAATTTATTTTTAATATATTTTATATAAATAAGTAATTTTTAGTATATACCAAACATAATTAATTTGACTTATTTCTTATATTTCATTCTCGTTA
>NC_029790.2:38863893-38865560 GCF_000816755.2 Arachis ipaensis
CTTTTATCTCTACAATCTTTTTATAAAAATAGTTTAATTTTATAAATCTTTTCTGTCATAATTTATAATGTCAAGACAAAATCAACGCATTTTCAAAAAATTTACATTCTCGGACAAAAACACTAGTATTTACAAATTACAAACTGTAAAAATACTAAACCAACCAAAAGGTATGCATGATGAAGACTCCCATGGGAAAAGGCATCCTCAAACCCACTAAAAAGGCTTTGCAAAAAAAAAAAAACATATGTCCCTTGAAGTGGACCTATGCCTAATTAACTTGTTAACGTCACCAAACATAACACAAAACCTGCTTAATTTGTGCACCTCACTTTCTTGTCAAATAATCCCCCACCAATATCGTTATCTCTTTGGCAAAAAACACAAGTTTGGGTGCAAGTTTCTTAATCCGACTATGGCTATCAAAACGGTTGAATGCATGCTTGCAAAGGAACACACTGACCCAAATGAAGCAATGATTAAGTTAGTAAAACTTGTATCTTTCTCATTTTATGCAATGGAATTAGCACATGAAGGTAGAAGAGTAATTCGAAGAAGCCAAAATATAATAAGGAACCGTTCTATAGACATATATTATTACAACTTGCAAGCGTGACCATACATATTGTTTCATCGATGAGAATTTCATGTCACGGTTTCCACAAACAATGTTGCAACATTATTAAGAAAAGGAAAAGAAGAAAAAGAAAAAGAAAAGTTGCATTATGCTTGTATGTCACTAGATTCTAAGAGCAAAAAACAATATCATTAGGGGTATCATATAGGCACTCTAAATATCCAGTTTTTGCTATCTCTATCCATTTTATTGCATATGCAAGGCGTATACATTTGCTGGGCCACCATTTGTATCTTTCCTAGTTGGCAAAAAGGATTAGTACTTAGGACTCCATTAACAATTTAGCCCTTTGATCCAAGAATTCTAAGTCACTACTACTATTATAAGGAAGGGTTATAGTTGTCATCGATCCATAAAATAAAGTATATTGTATGTCATCTAACTAGGTTTTTTGTTTTCATAATTATTTAAATAGAGAAAGTATACTAAACTAATATTCCTCAAACAATATTATAGCTAATATTTATCACTTAAAATTGAACATTAAAAAAAACCTCTAAAACTAAATATAATTAAAACATCCAAAAGTCAAATAAAAAATTATTTGAAAGTCAAACAAAATAAAACTAAAATTTAGGGTATAGAATTCATGATATAGGGTTTGGAATATAAGGTGGTCAGAGGTAGCGGTAGTGGTTGAGATAGTCGACGACGGTGGTCGGTCAAAGTTGGTAGTTGGTTGGGGACGGTGGTCGCCGACTTGGTGGTAGTGATAAAATTACGATGGTGAAAGAAAAAAAATAAAAAGATAAAAGTTAATTGAAGATAAATGATTTTTTTTTTATATTGGTTGAAATTAACTGATTAGTTATTGATTTTCTAATTCTATTCATTTAAATAATAATGGTTAATATCAATGATAATCACTCAAATAACTATTTTTTATTGATGATAATATAAAAAAAATATTTATTCTAATTTAATCTTACGAACCAAGAACTACAACCTGATACAACTTTACAAAGTATCCTTTATTTATAGTGTACGTTCTGTTCGTAAATTACAGTTTAAACTGTTATTGCATAAAGAC
>NC_029790.2:38865585-38869548 GCF_000816755.2 Arachis ipaensis
CAGAACATTAAGTAGCACAAAATTTAGTCCATAATCTTTATATAGGAAATCCATGATTATACTTAATAAGATGACCTTTTATTTTTACGTTTTTTCTGGCATTTTGGTTGTGAATGAGATTAATATAGTATAATATCAAGGAAGGTAAAATATATAGCAACGTTGGCCCATTCCATTTACATATAGTTTTTTTTTTCTCTGACAACTTGTGGGATTGGAATAGTAACACAGTCCATAGTCCATACTTGATCTAGAAGACCCAGAATTGATTACCCAAATAGACATAAATATATATCTCTCTATCTATATCTCTATTCTTTTGCTATATAAACACCTTTGTGGAAGCAGAGAGCAGTAGTAGTACTACACACAAGAACATAAAATAAATTCACTTCATTTCATTCATGTAATGGCAGTGAAAGAAAGTAACACAGGCCAAAACCAAAATAATAACAATAATAATACAAGTAGTAATCAGCAGAAGCAAGAACAAGAAGGTTGTGATCCTTGCAAGTCTTTTGGGCAGAAGTGTAGCCACCTTGTGAAGAAGCAGAGAGCCAAATTCTACATTCTACGCCGCTGCGTCGCCATGCTTTTGTGCTGGCACGAGCGTGCCGACCACTGAAGATTCTCAACTCAATTCAGAGCAGGGAGTAGAGCAGTTAATTGGTCAAGTATCATCGTCTTTTAATTTCTTTTTACCCTTTTATTGTGATCATTATTATAAGATTTGTGGAACATAAAATTGGGTACTATGCCATAATAGTAGACAATGTTACTTTTTATGATTGATTCCTTATCGAACTACATTGTTCTGTGTGTAATTAATTATGTGCAGCTAACATGTGAGGAAGCGGGTAAGATCCGTTTCAACTCTCAGAATTATTGCTGAGTAGATCTCCCTTCATGTCTTACAGTTTTATTATTCTCAGCTCAAAGGCTTCACTCATATCAGATTCTGAATTACAAAGTTATATATGAGAATATAAAGGTTTTTCAATTTAATTTTAAGTTTTACTTCATGAGGCAGAATTATGGTGCATAAAGTAACATTATTGCCTTTTCTATAAACTCAGATAGACCCCCCATTTTTTCAGGTGGGTTTCCTTACAATTAATTAATGTCCTAAGGACAAGATTCTAACTTTTTGAATCTTAATTTCTTGGCCCCTCTCATCTGTGTTTCTCTAGTGCATATTTCTCGTGGAAGAGTAGGCAGTGACTAATTACTAGAAATTTATTTTAGGGGAAAATAAAATAAAATAAAAAAATATACTTGAAAGAAACCCTACTTTGAATTGTGAAATTATTATAGGTGTCTGAATTTAATTTTGATACACTGATAATGTAAAGTATATACATATAACTTTTATAAAGAAAAGGGTTACAACTTGGCACTTGCTGGTTCAGTGAGAGTAGGATGGAGCAGAGAGCTTCAAAATTCAATAATATAAAAGTATTATTATTATTATTTAAAAATTAAATATTTGGATTAAAAATTGTAACTTGTTTTATGCAACAAATAATCATCGTAATAATGCATTACACACCTTCAAAATCAAATATGATTTGTCAATTTTTCAAAAGCATCTAATCACAATGGTCCTTGTGCTAAGGAAACATGAGACAATGTAGATCAAATCTCAAATTTTCATTTAATTTCTTCGGTCCATATAACTTTTTGAACCCTTTATTTTCTATATAACACCTTGTATCCCCAAATCCCACACCATTTACTTTAATAATAATGATATCATATAGGTTAAACGTGTTTGGATCCAAGCAACAAATGAGAGAATTCAACACTCAAGAATTAAACTAGAAAGTTGGAAAATTAATTTAAAATATTATATTATTTTGTTAAGTTATGTTATTAATGATTTTGTCTTTGATAGACCGTAGGAGAATCTTGGATCTTGATGGTCATTAATAATAAAAAAACTTACGAATAATAGAATTATACTTCTATCTTTATTTCGAACATTTTCCTTTTAAAATCTCTTGTTTTTTTTTTTTTTTCATTGAAAACCATAATTTTTAACGTATAAGATGCTCTGCTTCTTACGTGTTAAATTCAGTATTTAACTCTTTATGCTGTTGATTATACTTTCTTATTTTTATCACTTTTCAATTACTACATATTATCTTATGGAAGAAAAATTAGACGAGAAAAACACCAAGCAAATATGGTTGTTCATTCTCCAGTCAACAATTATAGACAACTCTCTCAAAACTATCATTCTTTGACCAGTTTTGGGAATAAAAGAGTAGTAGTTACAAATAGCACCAAATTATTTCTACTATTATGGTCCTACAAAACTCATAAGTTTATTTTTCTTCATTTCTAGGATGAACACAATTCTTATAGTAAAAAAAAAAGATATTTTACATGTAATTGTTTTTAAATATTAAAATATAAATATAATTAATTACAAAACCAGTAATAAAATAGTTCAATTTCAACCATTCGTTCATCATGGTTCATCAAAACTCAAAAGACTTAAAATAGTCTTTGACCCATTTGGTAAGTAGTATGTATGAGGCTGAACATTTGCAACACAAGAAACGACAAAGCTAAGCGTAGAGAAAAAGGTTTATGGCAATAAAGATTTGATTCGATTTGACGTGGGTGAAACTGGAACACACATGGTTGCCCAATTGCAATTAGTGAAACTTGTTCGTAGCAATTCAGTACTTTTTCTTTCGTTTATTAATTATCTTTTTAGTTAATATTGCAAATTTTTTATTATTTTTAATTTAAATTTAAAAATATTAATAACAAAAATGAATTCCAAACTTGTAAAGAGCATTTATGTGGCCTGTGGGAACACATAATTCTCATTTGAAGCGAAATAGTGACAGAGTGACTCAGCATGAAACTAAATGTTCTGTGTCGTTGCTTTCTCAAAATTCTTCATCCAAACTGTTTTCCCACTCTATTCTTCTACCATGAAACTTCATAGAAATTTCCACATCTCAATTAATATATATGAGGAAGAGATTAACATATTCACTTATTTTAGGGAAATATGCTTGCAGTACACCCAATTCACTATTTCTGATTTTCACTATTCACTTCAATTATTTGCATATCTTAGTTGCCTAACTTTCTTAAGATTTTTTTTTTCGAGCTACCTCACTAAATTGCTCAGGAAAATAACAGATTGACGCCCTAGGACGTTGAATAAATGGCCGTTGGGTCTGTTAGAGAAAGTGATGAGGGTTTGAATAAACAATTTTGCTATTTCAACAACCAACACAAACAATTAGACATACTGTTGACTCTGTATGGTCTATGTGAAAACACATTTGGTGCCATTGTTGCTCCACGCACTCCGTGGGTGTCACACGAGCGATTCCCAATTACTTTCAATAAAACTCTTAAATGGTAATTTAGTTAAACATGTAAAATTAATAAATTATCTAATACTTTTTAACTATCTACTTTTAAACGAAAACAACTGTACGTAAATTTTACTATGAGTTTTGAAAAGTTTATACAATTTAATTTTAATGCACCGATAGATATAAAAAAAAACTTTACATATATATTTAATTACATATCATAATTTAATAACTATTTTCAACAATTAATACGTGAATAGTTATTTAAACAAATGCATATAAATAAAGCACTATATAAAGTGTTTTATAGTTCGATACATTAAAATTAAACTCCAGCTTATAAATATAAAAGATTTGTCACTATTTAAATTATCTTTTGGGATTGAGTTAGACCCGCTCAATTCAAATATAATATATATACAACTATAGTGAATTCTTATTCTACCATATGTATGATCGATTATCTAGATCAAACGAGATTATCATTGAGTCCTATATTATGTTAATCTAGTATATGTATGAAAAAATAAATCCTCTGCTAAAAATGACATCATATAATGTATCAACATAAAAGTCTTACAATTTATCATTAATTTTATAAAAAAAAAAAATATACTTC
>NC_029790.2:38869610-38870065 GCF_000816755.2 Arachis ipaensis
TCGAATCAAATAAACTTGAAGTAGAACACTCTTAAATGGAGAACACCGGGACGCAATCCAAAAAGGTTTTGGGGTCATTCTAGGTTTTCAGGTTGAAGCAAATTGTGAACAGTAGTTGAACTCCCTTAATAGAATTATGAATGGAGAAATATGGTTGGTGAAGTATAGAATATACGTAGTATATAAAGTATATGAATTGGGTCATATAGATAGCACATATTCTAACAATACATAAAGCAAGACTAAAATGAGAAGGTAAACTTTGGTTCGCATGATGAAACATGAGTAGAAGAGTAATACAAGGAATATGGGTTAATGTACTGAATTTGGCATGAGTTGGTGATGTGAATAAAAGTAGTTGATGAATGATGACAATGCCTAATAGTTACTATATAAGCATTGCATTGCATAGGGCATCATAGTTGGGGGATGTGGGCCAACAAAACTAGTGTGCT
>NC_029790.2:38870104-38870672 GCF_000816755.2 Arachis ipaensis
TAACACAAAAGGGGAAAAAAATCATTAACTTTATTTTAAGGTGAAATAGTAGGGGAATAAATCATTTTCGTAACTAAGTTTAATTAAAATTGTTTTTATGTGTCTTCTTTTTCTCTTACTTTTTTAGTTAAATTTTTTTATTATTAATTCTTAAGCTATTGAACTAACTTAATTGAATTTGTTATTAAATAACTTGATCATATAACATCACTGATATATATTAAAAAAATTATATCATATCAAATTTTCGTGAGTTTGTATAAATATGTAAGCGTTAGAATTGGACATAAAAAAATAAAAACAATAAAAATAAAAGAGAAAAAGGGGGTGTGTGTTGTGGCAAGCTGGTTCCCTGAGGCTCGTGCGGCCCTCTCTGGTGAGTGGGCTCTCATTTTGTTTTTGGGGTCCACTCACTCACCCACCCACTCCATTTCCTCTTCTACTGCTTCAACCTTCATTTAATTTGCATGTTACCCCCATTCTCAATTCAATAGCTATAATATAATTGAAACTTGAAAGAGGTTAATTTTGATATATATAATGATATTCTGTTATTTCATTTAATTGC
>NC_029790.2:38870837-38871145 GCF_000816755.2 Arachis ipaensis
TAATTACATTCATAATTTTAGATAATATTATTTATAATAAATTTAAAAAATAAAATTTTTTATTGAATATATGTATAAATAAATTCTTTTATACTCACAAATTAAACCCCAATTCAAATCCGATCCCTTTTAGTCTAAAAGTAGCTTTTTGTGAAAATATTATAAAATTCTTCTATGATTTATCTTGAGTAATATGTAACAATGCTAACGTTATTTCTATATGGCTTCATGGTAGTTTGTAACAATTATTTTGGATATCATATATATATATATACCAAAATTAATGCAATAAAACTTTTTTTTACCAA
>NC_029790.2:38871197-38877926 GCF_000816755.2 Arachis ipaensis
ATTCTAATATAATAATATATAATGAAAAAAAAAAGAAGGAAATGATGAGTAGCTAGCATGGTTTTCCCTGCCTCATGGACTCCTCCCACTCCCAGCGATGTTTTCAAGTACATGCATCGTGCAAAAGTAGATTCCCCAATATTCAAACTTCAACTTCTATTATTTGTATTATTGAAGATAATTATTGGTCAAAATGATTTTAAGAGTGCAAAGAGCGCTAGTGACCTAGTTCAATTTTATGTGAAAATTCTACAGGTAGATGTTAGGACCATTGGAGTCATACGGTGCACGTGCTTTGCCACAATAATCTACATTATCATATTACTAAGAATAATCCAATTTAATTCTGCCACATATAACTTGACTGAATAGGTAGAGATTTAATTAATAAGAGTAAAGTATCTTTTTCTCTAAATTGATAATTATTGATTTTAAGAGTGCAAAGAGCGCTAGTGACCTAGTTCAATTTTATGTGAAAATTCTACAGGTAGATGTTAGGACCATTGGAGTCATACGGTGCACGTGCTTTGCCACAATAATCTACATTATCATATTACTCATATTACTACACTAAAATTTAAACTTTGTGTTTGGCTAATTAATTTCCATAGCTGAACTTTTCCATTCTTATTAGGATTCATGCATGTTCAAGATCTATGATCTATGATTGATCAAAATATTTATAAACTTAATCAACTTCACATTAGTTTCTATTGGAGAAAGGATTAAAATAGAAGAAAAGATTAGCTTTCAAAAATCAGGAGAAGCTTATCGAGAAAATAAGATAGTTAGTTAGTTGGTTTTGTTATTGATGAGCTAAGCTAGTAGTTAGGAGAATATGGTTATAAATAGAATACAATTCAGTTCAATAAATTATCAATTCAATTATTATTTTTTATGCTCATCGTTCTGTTTTAATAACTACACTTGATTTGTGCAATTCTGCAAACTCTCAGCATTTTGTTTCTCTTTAATAACTACACTTGAAAAATCATTTGCCTCTCTTGCTGCAGCATAGAGAAAGCAGGCTTCATAATCACGCATAAACCATATTTACATCGATCCATGCAATCGCAACTTGGAATCGTCTTGAATTCCTCTAATTCTTTCTATATGTGAAATAGGAGGTTGCGGATAACTCTCCTTCTTTGGTCAAAAACCTCTCTTCCTGTAATTTAGCTATGCGAAAAAAGATCATATTAATATAATCTCTGACTCAAATCTTTTCATATTCCAGCAGCAACATACGCCATAAAACACTTCCTAAGATTTCAGAACTAACGAAAGCATGAAGTCAAGACAAAACAAAAAGACTTACATTTGTCCCATCCCTCAATATGTAGCATCATTTTTTCTGTCCAAGGTACTGGACCATCGACAAACTTGAGCTTGCTCTTGGTTTTCACGGACAACCACATTGATCTAGACCAGGAATGGTAATTCTCATTATTAAGAGGAATTGTAGTCAGAGATATACTTGGACTCTTTCAAATCTAAGAAAAATACTAAAAGAAAAACGCTGATTACTATTGGATTTATCGTCAGATTTTTTAAATATATTCGACAGTAATCAATTTATTGTTGAATATACTATTGAAAATAATCAGACGGTATAAATCTTGCTGATAAATTTTTATCATTAGATTTATTTTGTCTAATGGTAATTATCGTCAAATTTTATAACGGATTACCAACTAATGAAACAAATTGGTTACTGTTAAATTTTTCTGACCATATTGTTAGCGCCAAAACATGTTTCGCATCAAGTTATCGTCGGATTATTCCTACAGTAATTCCGACGATAATATCATTTTATTATTTTTTTTTTGAAATTTGAAATGAGTGGTCAATTTTAATTTTAAATTTATTTTTTTCAAGCAATTATTAGTGGTCAATTCATAAATAACGAAGAATTTTTATTTAAAATAAATAAATAATACAATGTACAAATTAAATAAAAGTCAAGTACACCAAATAAATGTATGAAATAATAAAACAAAACCTATGGTCCTACTAAGGCGGCGGAGAAAAGAGTGATGTCTGTATCCCACTAGTAGGGCTGATGCCAGCGGTGTGCATCTGAGCTTAGTAGACCTCCCTCTGCTGCTCCATTCGCTGAAGTCGTTCCACCTGCTCCCTCCACTCCAGCCTGAGGTCATCCATGTTCGTCACGTGTGTGAGGATCTCCTGATACTTCTCTCGAGTCTCAATCAGCTCCTGAGCCTGTTCGTGAAGGCTCTGGGTGAGCTTCTGCACTTGCAGCCTCAAATCAATGCCTTCTTTGAGATCGATGGCTCGAATGGTGGCATAGGCGGACGATGGGCTCAACGTGGAGGTACGGAGGCTGTTAGCAAAGAAAGACCCCAGGCTAAATTTTTAAAAATTTAAAATTAATTCAACTATAATACTTGATAACTACTAAAATTTAGCAACAAAACTTTGTGTTTGGCTAATTAATTTCCATAGCTGAACTTTTCCATTCTTATTAGGATTCATGCATGTTCAAGATCTATGATTAAAAACTGATCAAAATATTTATAAACTTAATCAACTTCACATTAGTTTCTATTGGAGAAAGGATTAAAATAGAAGAAAAGATTAGCTTTCAAAAATCAGGAGAAGCTTATCGAGAAAATAAGATAGTTAGTTAGTTGGTTTTGTTATTGATGAGCTAAGCTAGTAGTTAGGAGAATATGGTTATAAATAGAATACAATTCAGTTCAATAAATTATCAATTCAATTATTATTTTTTATGCTCATCGTTCTGTTTTAATAACTACACTTGATTTGTGCAATTCTGCAAACTCTCAGCATTTTGTTTCTCTTTAATAACTACACTTGAAAAATCATTTGCCTCTCTTGCTGCAGCATAGAGAAAGCAGGCTTCATAATCACGCATAAACCATATTTACATCGATCCATGCAATCGCAACTTGGAATCGTCTTGAATTCCTCTAATTCTTTCTATATGTGAAATAGGAGGTTGCGGATAACTCTCCTTCTTTGGTCAAAAACCTCTCTTCCTGTAATTTAGCTATGCGAAAAAAGATCATATTAATATAATCTCTGACTCAAATCTTTTCATATTCCAGCAGCAACATACGCCATAAAACACTTCCTAAGATTTCAGAACTAACGAAAGCATGAAGTCAAGACAAAACAAAAAGACTTACATTTGTCCCATCCCTCAATATGTAGCATCATTTTTTCTGTCCAAGGTACTGGACCATCGACAAACTTGAGCTTGCTCTTGGTTTTCACGGACAACCACATTGATCTAGACCAGGAATGGTAATTCTCATTATTAAGAGGAATTGTAGTCAGAGATATACTTGGACTCTTTCAAATCTAAGAAAAATACTAAAAGAAAAACGCTGATTACTATTGGATTTATCGTCAGATTTTTTAAATATATTCGACAGTAATCAATTTATTGTTGAATATACTATTGAAAATAATCAGACGGTATAAATCTTGCTGATAAATTTTTATCATTAGATTTATTTTGTCTAATGGTAATTATCGTCAAATTTTATAACGGATTACCAACTAATGAAACAAATTGGTTACTGTTAAATTTTTCTGACCATATTGTTAGCGCCAAAACATGTTTCGCATCAAGTTATCGTCGGATTATTCCTACAGTAATTCCGACGATAATATCATTTTATTATTTTTTTTTTGAAATTTGAAATGAGTGGTCAATTTTAATTTTAAATTTATTTTTTTCAAGCAATTATTAGTGGTCAATTCATAAATAACGAAGAATTTTTATTTAAAATAAATAAATAATACAATGTACAAATTAAATAAAAGTCAAGTACACCAAATAAATGTATGAAATAATAAAACAAAACCTATGGTCCTACTAAGGCGGCGGAGAAAAGAGTGATGTCTGTATCCCACTAGTAGGGCTGATGCCAGCGGTGTGCATCTGAGCTTAGTAGACCTCCCTCTGCTGCTCCATTCGCTGAAGTCGTTCCACCTGCTCCCTCCACTCCAGCCTGAGGTCATCCATGTTCGTCACGTGTGTGAGGATCTCCTGATACTTCTCTCGAGTCTCAATCAGCTCCTGAGCCTGTTCGTGAAGGCTCTGGGTGAGCTTCTGCACTTGCAGCCTCAAATCAATGCCTTCTTTGAGATCGATGGCTCGAATGGTGGCATAGGCGGACGATGGGCTCAACGTGGAGGTACGGAGGCTGTTAGCAAAGAAAGACCCCAGCCTGTATATGCGGTTCTTGTACATCTCCCGCCAAACCGCATCGGGATCGACGACTGAAATAGCAATGCCACTAGTGTCCTCCCCACTTTGCTGAGATTGCTGAGTTGCAGCCTCCAGTCTCTACGTGTAGGATTCTTGTGTAACACATGTTATTATCATTAGGACGACAGTTGTATAGTTAATTGAAAATTTTATATTTATATCGCAAGATCACATGTTTACTCATATAATGATCTACAGATTGCTGATCAGCAAATCTCCTTTGTTCTCCTTCAAAGTGTGGGTGCACTTGAAGGTCTCCGCCAATGTCGCGTCGCAATCCAACGACTTAAATTACACATGTTGCATTGAAATAAGTTGTTAGGATGCTGACTAATGATATGTCAAAGAATATAACTGAGTTAATAATAAAATTAGAGAAGGTATATACCAGCTTAGCCTTAGTCTTCATGAAGGTCGCTGAGCCGCCGGTATATTTGGACGACCTGGCTAATGCCCTGTTAGCTCTGTTTGTGAGACGTCGATGCTTGAACGTTTCATCGGTCTCCCAATAAATGTATAGAGCCCTCTTGATTTCCGGACGGAGCCAGGAAGTGAGGTGGTCCCCCCTCTCACGTATATCCTCCAGCATCTGTTGCAGCCGCCTACCCATACGATCGTCGTATATCTTCCTGATGAAGATATCGTGCTCCTTGTTCTATATAAATTAAAGTTCAACAGCACAAAAATCAACTAAAACTAGAATCAACTATCAAGAATCACTAATCACGATATATTAAACATTTTCAACAATTCAAATATACAACCATAAATCCACTAAAACTACAATCAACTATCAAGAATCACTAATCACAATATATCAAACACTTTCATTAGTTCAAACATACAACCTTAAATTCACTAAAACTAGAGTCAATAATAAAGAATCACTAATCACGAGTTATCAAATATTTTCAACATATATCAGACTTAAAGTAGTCGTTCTACCATCAGGCCAAATCGTTATCCGTACAATGGAAGGTAGTGGAAGGGCATTAGATGGCTGGCTTCAGTGAGAGGATTTTGGCGCCGCAGTGTCTGTCGCTGGAGGCGGCATCCCCGAGACAGTGGGCTGCTGAACGGATGGAGGCGACGTCGTTGGTCGTAGGTGCAGGGACGTAGTTAGGGTTAGGGAGCATGATGAACAGCTGGTTTGATGCACCCGCAATCTATGACGGAGTAGTCAGTGTAGAGGAAGAGGATCCAGAGTTCCCAAGGGTACCGACAGAAACCCTCCTTCTACCATGACCACGACCACTTGGCTGGTCCGCAACACCTCTACCCGTCGTCATGTCTGCAAATAAGAAACAGAAATCAGAACATGTTCTAATTACAATTGAAACTAAACAAGTCCAGTACCCTAAGTTCAGATTTTTACAAAATCCTAAGTTCAAAACAAGTTCAGTACTCTAAGTTCAGAACTAAATAAAGAATACAAATCAGAACATGTTCTAATTAAATTTGAAACTAAATAGGTTTAGTACCATAAATTCAGAATTTTAGAAAATCCTAAGTTCAAAATAAGTTTAGTACCCTAAGTTTAGAACTAAATAAGGAACACAAATCAGAACATGCTCTAATTAAAACTAAAACTAACAAACAAGTTCAATACCCTAAGTTCAGAATTTTAGAAAATCCTAAGTTAAAAATAATTTCAGTACCCTAAGTTTAGAGCTAAATAAGGAACACAAATCATAACATGTTCTAATTAAAATTGAAACTAACAAACAAGTTCAATACCATAAGTTCAAAACAAGTTCAGTACCCTAAATTTAGAACTAAATAAGGAACACAAATCATAACATGTTCTAATTAAAATTGAAACTAACAAACAAGCTCAGTACCCTAAGTTCAGAATTCTGGAAAATCCTATGTTCAAAACAAGTTCAATACCCTAAGTTCAGAACCAAATAAGGAACAAAAATTAAACCATATATTTTAATTAAAATGGAAACTAAACGAGTTCGGTACCCTCAGTTTAGAATTTTAGAAAATCCTAAGTTCAAAACAAGTTTGGTATCCTAAGTTTAGAACTGAATAAGGAACACAAATCAAAACATATTCTAACTAAAATTGAAAGTAAACAAGTTAAGTACCCTAAGTTCAGAATTTTAAAAAATCCTAAGTTCAAAACAAGCTTAGTATCCTAAGTTCAGAACTAAATAATCAACAATAATAAGGAGTCTCAAATCAGCAAATAAACCTTATAAATTACATCAAAAAATCAGAATTTTAGAAAATCCTAAGTTCAGAAGCATTACCTGAAGAAGAGCACCAGAGCTAAGAAGAAAAAGCGACATAGGCGGCGGCAGCAGCAGCAGCAGCGGCGTAGACGACGATAGAAGTAGCGGCATTGGCAGCGGCAGTAGTAGCTGTAGCAGCTCGTTCAGAATTCGGCAGCTGCAATGGTAATGGCGAAAATGACAAGGAGTGGCTCCTGGAGAGGAGGGGGCTGCTGGGGAGATGAG
>NC_029790.2:38878227-38905462 GCF_000816755.2 Arachis ipaensis
GAATTCAAATAAGGGGGAAGAAGGTTCGCACTTCAAATTTATGGCACAGTTACCATTGGCTTTACTATTGAAAAAATCCGACGGTAAGTATTGCGGTTCACCAAAATGAAAGGTTTCATTAAGTGGGTTTACTGTCGGATTTTTTTGCCGGTAAATCCGACCCTAAAGGACGTGCCAGTATTTTTTTCCTCTAATTATTACTGGCGATTTTACCGTCGAAATCGTAAATCCACCAGAAATAATTTGACCTGACGAATTTCATGCCTATTCCGTCAATAAATCTACCGGTAAAATCGCGGCTACTCTACGATGCTAAATACGACGATGCTCAACATTTTTCTTATAGTGTCGAGTAGCCATGGATAAAGATCTATATTTAGCCTCACAATTATAATCATCGATACACCTTGAACATGCTGGTATTGGGCAAAAATTGTGGAGTTCCTCCAAAACTGCCTTCTATTTGGTGTAGTATGCTCTTATAAATAATTCTCCTTGCTTAATCATGAATAGTTCTTCTTCTAATTATATAATCCTATAGATATCTGATAAACCACTATTTTATGGTTTATCTTGTGCTCAATTGAGTGGTTTTTATCAAGTCTTTGCACACTTATTCATACAAATTGCATGATTTTACAATTCCTTTCCAATTTTGTTCTATGATTGAAAATTTGCTTCCTGAGCCTTTAAATTGTGTATTTTTAATTTCCCTTTATACCATTTGATGCCGTGATCTGTGCGTTAAGTGTTTTCAGGCTTTATAGGGCATGAATGGCTTAAAGGATGGAAAGGAAGCTTGCAAAAATGGAAGGAGCACAAGAAGTAAAGGAGATAACCAGCGAGAAGCGACGCGCACGCATGGCTCATGCGTGCGCGTGAATTGGAGTTTTGCACGGCGACGCGTGCGCGTGCCTGACGCGTACGCGTGACATGCGCTACCTGCAGAAAATGCAGAAAACGATGGGGGCGATTTTGGGCCGAGTTTGGACCCAGTTTTCAGCCCAGAAGCATAGATTAGAGCCAGAGGACGAGTAGAGACTCAAGACACATTCTCATTCGCATAGTTTTTAGTTTTAGATTAGAATCTTAGAGAGAAATTAATACTTCCTCTAGGTTTCCTTCACATTCATAGTTTTAGAGTTTATGCTTTTGATTTGGATATTGAGAAGAGTCATTACCTTCGTTGAAGTTCCATTATTCTAGTTTGTTTTCTTATCCCTTTACTCTTTTAATCACCCATTAACCCTGTTCAGATAAGGATGTTGCATTTTGGGATTTATTAATGCAAAGAACTATTTTTACCTTTAATTGATTTTCAGTTATTATTTTAATTATTTTATCATGTCTTCTTTTTATTCTCTTTATATGCCTGTGAACGTTGTATTCATGTCAATGGAGTAGACTCCCAACTTGACTTGGTAGTTGATTAAAAGGAAACCTTGAGTTGGAATACTCAAATGTCAATTAGGAATTGGAAGTTGTTGGCTGGCTCTCTAGTTTCTGACTCCAATCCTTCCTTAGGAGAGGATTAGGACCTGGGATTCAGAGTTGGTTAGTTAGTTACTTGACTTTCCTTTATTCAGTAAAGGATAACTAAGTAGAACAATAACCTCTTACTATTGCACTTGAGAAATCCAACAAGGATAGAAATTACAATTAATCTTCTCCCAATCAAGACTTTTATTTTAATTCTATAAATTCTCTCTTTAATTTTCATTGTCTTAAATTATAATTATTTACTTTCCTGTTCTCCACTCTTAAAATATATCGGAAAATTTATGACTAATAAAATAGCACTCTTTTGTCAACTCGTTGGGAGACGACCTAGGATTTCTACTCCTAGTATTTCTATTCTAAATTTGTGACAACCCTTTTTAAACTGATAAGAGGATTTTTCGTCGGTTAGGAACTGTACTTGCAACATTATTTCTATACTAATTTCTTAATCGGCTGATTTCCGCCACATCAATTTTTGGCGCCGTTGCCGAGGAGTTGCAACAGTGTGCTAAATTATTGGTTGGTGTACATATTTTTAATTTTTGCATATTTTTATTTTACTTATTTACCATGAGCTGTATGTTTCTTTCATTGAATGACCCGTTCACTGCCTGATCTGAGTATAGCCGTGTTTGATCCTGAAATTGAAAGAACTATTTCACGTATTAGGTGAGCTCGGCGTCGGTTGGCCTCTGAGGGCAGTGAAGTGGTTACCACCAATTCACCAGTCTCTTCTGAAGGTGAATCTGAAGCGCCATCTGAGGAAGAAACACGCTCCCTTTCTACTAAATCTTACTAATTTATGTGCAGGTAATATGGCGGAGTCCAGAAGGATTACTCTCCAGGAAGCAGGAGCTCCAGACTTTACACTGCAACCGTATCAAGTGCGTCACCCAAATCTGGCTGTAGATTTTGAATTGAAAACTGCGCTAATCAACTTATTGCCCAAGTGTCATGGCTTACCTGCTCAAGAGCCCATAAAGCACCTCAAAGATTTTCAGACGGCCTGCTCAACTACTAGGCGTCATGGTGCAGATGAAACTACTATTTGGCTGTATGCTTTCCCATTTTCTCTTGAGGGAAAGGCAAGAGAGTGGTTCTACACTCAACCTGAAGAAGTCGTTACTAATTGGGATCTCCTTAGAAGGGAGTTCCTGGAAAAATACTTCCTAGCTGAAGTTACAGATAGACTGAGAAAAGAAATTTCCTGCATTATCCAAGGCGAGTCAGAGACCCTTTATGAGTATTGGGAATGTTTCAGGAATCTCCTAGACTCATGTCCCCACCACAAGATTGATCAGATGGTGTTGATCAGCTACTTCACACAAGGCATGAAGCCTCAGGATAAGACTATATTAGATGCTGCAAGTAATGGTTCTCTGAAGAAGTACAAGATGGCGGCGAAAGCTTGGCAACTGATTACCGATCTAGCAGAGTCTACCCAGAATGTCAAGCACAGGAACAACCACCCCAAGGCTATTGTGGAGGTTTCCTCTAGTAGTGAGACTGCTGTTCTCACACAGACTCTGGGAAAGATGACCAACTTACTGAAGCAGCTACAGTTGAATCAACAACAGCCTTAGCCTCCCCCACAATAACAATGTCAATAGATGGTTCCTCAGAGAGTGTGCGGAATATGTGCCTACAATACTCATTATACTGATGAGTGTCCGCAGCTCTGATAAACCATTATTTTATGATTTATATTGTGTTTAATTGTGTGGTTTTATCAAATCTTTATCCACTTATTCATATGATTAGCATGTGTTTACAATTCCTTCCCAAAATCACTCCATGGTTGAAAACTTGCTTCCTAGAGACCTTTAATTATGTATTTTAATTCTCATTTATCCCATTCGATGCCGTGATTTGTGTGTTAAGTATTTCAGGCTTCATAGGGCATGAATGACCTAGAAATTAGAGAGGAGGCTTGCAAAAATGGAAGGAACACAAGAAACTAAGGAGATGACCAGCGAGCAATGATGCGAGCGCATGGCCCACGCGAATGCGCAAAATGGAGAATTCGCAATGACGCGGACGCGTGCCTGACGTAAACGTGTGGATTGGAGTCTGCACGCATGATGCGAACGCGTGAACCACACAAACGCGTGGTAAGAAAAAACGCTGAATGACGCGAACGCGTGGACGACGCGTACGCGTGACCTGCGCGATTTGCAAAAAATAACAGAATACGCTAGGGGCAATTTTGGGCCGCTTTTTGACCCAGTTCTTTGCCTAGAAACACAGACTAAACCTAGAAAACATGCAGAAACTCAACACGCATCCACACACATTGAGATTCATCACATTAGGATTACACTTAGTTTCAGATATGAGTTTTTAAAGTTACATTACATTGATAGTTTATGCTTTTTCTTGGATTTTTGGATGCTGAAAGTCATTACCTCCGTTGAAGACATTACTTTAGTTTGTTTCCTTATTCCTTTATTTTTAATTAGTTACTCATTGACTCTATTCAATTAAGTATGTTACATTTTGAATTATTAATATATGAAGTTATTTTTATTTTAATTAATTTTAATTCTCTATTTTATTTTAATTGATTATGTCTTCTCATATTTTTATGATTATTACTTTCATGTCAATGGAGTAGAATTTCTACTTGACATGGGGGTTGATTAAGAGGTGATACTTGAGTTGGAATGCTCAAGTGCTTGGTTAAACTGGACGTTGTTGGCTAATTCTATACCTACTAACACTAGACCTCCCGAAGGGAGAGGGCTAGGACCTGAGGGTAAGAGTTAGTTCAATCACCATACCTTTCCTTATTTAGTAAGGGAAAATCGAGTGAGAACAACAACCTTTTACACCACACTTGAGAAGATTCCAACAAGGATAGAAGTTTCACTTAATTATTCCCCCAGTCAAGGCCTTTTATTCAGAATATCAATAATTATTTTCAGTTTATTTTTATTGCCTTAGTTCACAATTATTTTAATTACTTATTATCAAACTCAACTTTCTGGGAATTTTTTGATTAATAAATTAGCACCCTTTCCTGAAACTCGTTAGGAGACGACCTGGGACTCATACTCCCAGTATTTTATTTCTAAAATTTGTGACAACCCTTTTTAAATTGGTGAGGCAGATCTTAGCTAGTTAAGAGCTATACGTGCAACGCTGTCTCTTAATTGAAATCTCTAAATTGGTTAACTTCTGCCACGCATCAATTTTTGGCGCCGTTGCCGGGGAGTTGCAATAGTGTGCTAAATTATTAATTAGTGTATATATTTTATTTTTATTTGCAGATTTTAATTTTATTTCTGTTACCATGAGTTACATGTCTTTCTCATTGAATGACGCGTTCATTGCCTGATCCGAGTTTTGTCCCATTTGATCCTGAAATTGAAAGAACTCTTTCACATATTAGACGAACTCGATGTCGGTTAGCCTCTGAGGGTGGTGAAGTGATTATTATCAATTCACCAGTCTCATCTGAGAGCGAATCTGAACCACCATCTGAGAGCGAGACAAGCTCATTTACTACTGATCCAGTTGATTTACGTGCAGGAAACATGGCAGCACCTAGGAGGATTACGCTCCAGGAGGCAGGAGCCCCAGATTTTAAACTGTAGCCATATCAAGTGCGTCACCCAACTGCAGCTGCAGATTTTGAACTAAAAACCGCACTGATCAACTTGATGCCCAAGTTTCATGGCTTACCTGCTTAAGAGCCTATCAAGCACCTTAGGGATTTCCAGACAGCCTGTTCTACTGTTAGGCGTCATGGTGCAGATGAAACTTCTATTCTGTTAACCGCTTTCCTGTTTTCTCTTGAGGGAAAGGCGAGGAAGTGGTACTACTCCTAACCTGAAGCAACTGCTACCAACTAGGATACGCTTAGTAGAGAATTTTTGGAAAAATACTTCCCAGCTGAAGTCACAGATAGACTGAGAAAAGAGATCTCCTGCATTGTTCAAGGTGAATCAGAGACTCTCTTTGAATATTGGGAGTGCTTCAACAATCTCCTGGACGCATGTCCCCATCACATGATTGGTAAACTAGTATTGATCAGCTACTTCACCCAAGGCATGAACCCCCATGATAAAACTACACTGGAAGGTGCCAGTAATGGTTCTCTGAAAAAGTACAAAACCGCAGATGAAGCATGGTAGCTGATCAGCGACTTAGCTGAATCCACTAGGAATTACAGACAGAGGCGCAACCCCAAAGCTGTTGCAAAAATTTCTACTAGCAAAGAGACTACTGCTCTCACCCAGAGTATATGTGAAATGACCAACCTACTGAAGCATTTGCAGTTGAATCAACAACAAGCACAACAAGCTCAGTCTTCACCACAAGAAAGCCAACAGTTAGCTCTACAAAGAGTATGCGGGATCTGTGCTGATTATAGTCATTATACTGATGAATGCCCGCAACTCTAGGAAGAAAACACTGTGGCAGCCACTCACAACTTCTATGACCGCCCGAATCAAGGATACAATCAACAAGGCAGCAACTACAACCAAGGTGGCAACAATAGCCATGGATGGCAGGACAATTCCAACCAAGGTTGGAGAGATAATTCTAACTATGGCTGGAGGGATAACTTTAACAAAGGAGACCGAGACAATAATGGAAACCAGAGGTGGAATAATAATAACAACAACCGACAGCAGAGTCAGAACCAACTTTACATAGCACCTCACCTAAGACAATCACAAGGACCCCCAACAAACCCAACAACAAGTTTCTCAGATTGCTTATTCTAGTTCCTCATCAAATGACGAGATGCTCCGTTCTCTTGCACAAGGACAACAAGACATGCATGCTCAGCTTAACTCTAGTCTGAATGGCTTAATTGCCACTTTACAAGCTCTCGTCTCCCGGATGGATTCCTCACTTAATTCCACACATCAACCTTCAAGCTCTAGTGGAATTCCTTCTCAACCACTCTCTAATCCCAAGGGTGGCATCAATGCCATCACTCTAAGGTCCGGAACCACACTGCAGGAAAGGAACCATGAGGAGCCAAACCCACCAAAAAACGTGCCAACAAAGGATGTGGTGGAAGTGGAAGAAGCTGAAGAAGAAGAGGACGTACAAGACATAGTTGAAGAGGAAGAAGCTCAGCCACAGAATGAAACACCAAGGGGTGCTGAAGCTACAAATCGCGCCCCTCCTATTCCATTTCCACAACTTGTAAGGAAGCCCAGAAAACAGATGGAAGTTGACCCCAAAATGGTAGAAATATTCAAAAAGGTTGAGGTAACTGTTTCCCTTTTTGATGTTATTCAACAGGTAACTAAATACGCAAAGTTTCTAAAATATTTGTGCATACATAAAGATAAAATTAATGAATTAGAAACTATTCCTTTAGGTAGTTCTATATCTGCTTTAATGGGAAATATACCTGAAAAATATAGTGATCCAGGTCCATGTATGGTTAACTGTACCATTGGAGGTGTGATATTTTCTGATTGTATGTGTGATTTAAGAGCATGTGTTAGCATAATGCCTTTGTCTATATATGATACTTTGAGGCTCCCTCCCTTAAAAAGGTCGGCAACTCGTTTTGAGTTAGCAGATAAAAGTATTATTACAGTAGTTGGAATTGCTGAAGATGTACTGGTGAGCATTAAGGGGCTTACATTTCCCATTGATTTCTACATCTTGGAAATGCCCCCTAATGACTCAAGAAGACCATCATCAATCCTGCTTGGAAGACCATTCCTGAAGACTTCAAAGTTCAAGCTGGATGCATTCTCAGGAACTTACTCCTTTGAGATAGATGGCAGAACAGTGAGTTTCAGTTTAAATGAAGCTATGAAGCATCTTCCGGAAGATCATTCTATCTTCTAATGTGACATTATTGATGAAACTGTAGCTGAAGTTCACCAGGAAGAATTAGAAGAGAAGTACATGGAGCAAGGTCCAAGTGTGGGGACACTTTCTGAAAATAATGAGAAAACTTTACCATTATCACCAGCCCCGGATGATCCAGAGCCTAGCTATGAGCAGAAATTAGAATTAAAACCCCTTCCTCCACACCTCAAGTATGCTTACCTTGAGGACAAACAGAAGTTCCCAGTTATCATTGCAAGGGAACTCACCTCTCAATAGGAAGAACAACTACTCAGTGTGCTGAGAAAACATAAGAAAGCAATTGGATGGAGCTTGGCGGATATAGTAGGCATTAGCCCCCAAATTTGTGAACACAGAATATTCTTGGAAGAGGGAGCAAAGCCTCTCCGTAAGCCTCAAAGAAGATTGAATCACACCATCTTAGAAGTTGTCAAGAAGGAAGTAACCAGGCTACTTGAAGCAGATATCATTTACCCGATTTCAGATAGTGAATGGGTCAGCCCAGTACAAGTGGTGCCCAAGAAGTCTGGAGTCACAACAATAAAGAATGAGAATAGAGAGCTTCTGACAACTAGAGTGCAGAATTCATGGAGAGTTTGCATTGACTATAGGCGTCTCAACCAAGCCACTCGCAAGGATCATTACCCCTTGCCATTCATTGATCAAATGCTTGATCGCCTGTTAGGTAAATCTCATTATTGTTTCTTAGATGGTTATACAGGCTACTTTCAAATTCATATAGCTCCTGAAGATTAAGAAAAGACTACTTTTACATGTCCTTTTGGGACTTATGCTTATAAGAGAATGCCCTTTGGCTTATGCAATGCACCTGCTACTTTCCAAAGATGCATGATGAGTCTTTTCTCTGATCTTATTGAGAACTATATGGAGATTTTTATGGATGATTTCAGCGTATATGGTGATTTATTTAGCCTTTGATTAGATAGTTTATCTAGAGTGTTAGACAGATGTGTTAGTACAAACCTTGTATTAAATTTTGAAAAATGTCACTTTATGGTCAAACAAGGAATTGTACTAGGACATGTTGTGTCTAATACTGGCATTTCTGTAGATCCAGCAAAGGTGGATGTTATTTCTAGTTTACCTTACCCCTCCTCCATGAGGGAAGTCCGTTCGTTCCTTGGCCACACAGGTTTTTACAGGAGATTCATTAAGGACTTCAGCAAGGTAGCATTACCTTTATCCAGATTGCTGCAGAAGGAAATTGAGTTTGAGTTTAGTGAAAACTGTATGCAAGCATTCGATAAGCTGAAGACTGCCCTGACTCAAGCTCCAATTGTGAGAGGACCAGACTGGAGCCAGCCATTTGAAACCATGTGTGATGCTTCCAACCATGCAGTAGGAGCAGCACTGGCTCAGCGCGAAGGTAAGGACCCTTTTGTAATTGCTTATGCATCTAAGACTTTAGATGCTGCTCAGTCTAATTACACTACTACTGAAAAAGAGCTTCTTGCTATTGTTTTCACTCTGGATAAATTCCGAGCCTACTTACTTGGTACTAAGGTAGTAGTGTACTCAGACCATGCAGCTCTAAAATATTTATTAGCTAAAAAAGAGTTCAAAACAAGGCTAATACGTTGGATACTACTTTTGCAAGAATTTGATTTAGAAATTAAGGATAGGAGTGGTAACCAGAATTTAGTGGCAGACCACTTGAGTCGCCTTGAGCATATTAAGGGTGACTCCACTCCTATAAATGATAATTTTCCATTTGATAACTTACAAGCAGTAGCTGAAGTAGTTCCTTGGTATGCACCTGTAGCTAATTATCTAGTTAGCCACATTTTTCCTCTATACTTTACTAAGCACCAAAGAGACAAGCTGAAAAGCGAGTCCAAATATTAGATATGGGACGATCCATATTTATGGAGGTGTGGTGCTGACCAAGTAATTAGACGGTGTGTGCCTCAATCAGAATTCCAGTCCATTTTAGAGGCCTGCCACTCATCTGAGAGTGGAGGACATTTTGGCTCTCAAAGAACAGCTAGAAAAATTCTAGACTGTGGATTCTGGTGGCCTACTCTTTCTAAAGATGCTGCTGAATTTTATAAATCTTGTTCCCCATGCCAAAGGTTTGGTAATATATCCAAGAGGGATGAGATGCCTCAACAGCTTATGCTTTTCTGTGAAATTTTTTATGTTTGGGGCATTGACTTCATGGGTCCATTTCCAAATTCTAATGGTTACTCTTATATACTATTAGTCGTAGATTATGTTTCTAAGTGGGTGGAAGCAATTCCTACCCATATTGATGATGCTAACACTGTTGTTTCCTTTGTTAGAAACCATATTATCTGTTGCTTTGGATCACCATGAGCGATCGTGAGCGATCAAGGCACCCATTTTTATAACAGGAGACTAACAGGATTACTGAAAAAGCATGGGATAATTCATAAAGTAGTAACAGCTTATCATCCACAGACCAATGGGCAAGCAGAAGTCTCTAACAGAGAGATTAAACGTATTATGGAGAAGATAGTAAAACCTCACAGGAAGGACTGGAGTGCCAGGCTACAAGATGCACTCTGGGCATATAGAATAGCGTACAAGACACCCATTGGGATGAGCCCCTTCCGCTTGGTATACGGAAAGGCTTGCCACCTCCCCGTAGAGGTGGAACACAAGGCTGTGAAGGAGTGCAACATGAATCTTACGAAAGCTGGTGCTGAAAGAAAGCTGCAAGTAGCAGAACTAGAGACCCTCCGCCTAGAAGCATATGACAACTCCAGGCATTACAAAGAGAAAATGAAGGCTGTCCATGACTAGCACATAAACAGGAAAGAATTCAGACTAGGGGAGTTAGTTCTACTATATAACTCCAGACTGAGGCTCATGCCAGGTAAATTGAGATCAAGATGGGAAGGTCCATACAGAGTAGAAAAGGTAGAGCCATACGGAGTTTTCCACCTGCGTCATCCTGTTAACTCCAAATTTTTCAAGGTTAATGGACATCGCCTAAAGCTTTACCATGGTGAGAAGATGAAGAATCAAAAGGAACTAGAGATCTTACTCTTGGAAGATCCACCAAGAGAAGCTGAATGAGCCTAAAGAGCGTCCAACTTAAGGATTTAGAAGCAAAGTGCTAGGTGGGAGACAACCCACCATAGTATGATCATTCCGTTTCAGTCTTAGTTTTATTTTTACTTTATTTTATGATGTTAATGATTCTTCTCATCATCCCTGCATTTAGCTACATATAGTTTGCATATGCATTTTGCATATTATTTTTATTTTAATTAAAAAAAAAGAAGCACGCGACGCGGCAGCGTCGCTGACGCGTCCGCGTCACCAGTGCGTTATGAAGAAAAGAAAGCTGAACAGCGAGTCACGTGAAAGCGTGGCTGGAGGTGTGCCTTAGGCACAAACATGCCCACGCGTCCGTGTCACCCACGCAGCCACGTCGTTTGCGAAATAGCCTCCCCACACGTCCGCGTCACTGATGAGCGGATAATTTATACGCTTTTTGGCATTGTTTTTAGTATGTTTTCAGTATGATTTAGTTAGTTTTCAGTATATTTTTATTAGTTTTTAATTAAAAATCACATTTCTGGACTTTACTATGAGTTTGTGTGTTTTTCTGTGATTTCAGGTATTTTCTGGCTGAAATTGAGGGACCTGAGCAAAAATCAGATTCAGAGGTTGAAGAAGGACTGCAGATGCTGTTGGATTCTGACCTCCATGCACTCAAAGTGGATTTTTTGGAGCTACAGAATTCTAAATGGAGCGCTTCTAATTGCGTTGGAAAGTAGACATCCAGGGCTTTCCAGAAATATATAATAGTCCATATTTTGAATAAGGATTGTCGACGTAAACTGGCGTTCAACGTCAGTTCTATGCTGCATTCTGGAGTCAAACGCCAGAAACAAGTTGCAAAGTGGAGTTCAACGCTAGAAACACGTTACAAACTGGCGTTCAACTCCAAGAATGACCTTTCCACGTGTAAACTTCAAGCTCAGCCCAAGCACACACCAAGTGGGCCCCGGAAGTGGATTTCTACATCATTTACTCAATTCTGTAAACCCTAGTAACGAGTTTAGTATAAATAGGACTTTTTACTATTGTATTAGACATCTTGGGACGTTTAGTTCTTAGAACATGGGGGCTGGCCATTCGGCCATGCCTGAACCTTTCACTTATGTATTTTTCAACGGTAGAGTTTCTACACACCATAGATTAAGGTGTGGAGCTCTGCTGTTCCTCAAAGATTAATGCAAAGTACTACTGTTTTTCTATTCAATTCAACTTATTCCGCTTTTAAGATATTCATTCGCACTTCAATATGATGGATGTGATGATTGTGACAGTCATCATCATTCTCAACTTATGAATGCATGCCTGACAACCACTTCCGTTCTACCTTAGATTGAGTGGATATCTCTGGGATATCTAATACAGGGGACCGAGTCCGAGCTATTAGAGTCTTCGTGGTATAAGTTAGAACCCATAGATGGCCATTCTTGAGATCCGAAAAGTCTAAACCTTGTCTGTGGTATTCTGAGTAGGATCTGGGAAGGGATGGCTGTGACGAGCTTCAAACTCGCGAGTGCTGGGCGTAGTGACAGACGCAAAAGGATAGTAAATCCTATTCCAGTATGATCGAGAACCGACAGATGATTAGCCATGCAGTGATAGCGCATTGGACCATTTTCACAGGAGGATGGGATGTAGCAATTGATAATGGTGATGCCCTACATAAAGCTTGCCATGAAAAGGAGTAGGATTGATTGGATGAAGACAGCAGGAAAGCAGAGATCAGAGGAACGAAAGCATCTCTATACGCTTATCTGAAATTCTCACCAATAAATTACATAAGTACCACTATCCTATTTTATATTTTATTTATTTTCATCCACTATAATTTCTTAATACAATTTAATCCGCCTGAGTGAGATTTACAAGGTGACCATAGCTTGCTTCAAGCCGACAATCTTCGTGGGATCGACCCTTACTCACGTAAGGTTTATTACTTGGACGACCCAGTGCACTTGCTGGTTAGTTGTACGAAGTTGTGAAACAGATATAAGATCATGAACGTGTGTACCAAGTTTTTAGCGCTGTTACCAAGGAATGGAATGATCACGATTTCGCACACCAGTCACCCACGCAAACGCTTGGCCCTGTAAAATCGACGTAAATAGGTGTATGGCAGCATGTTGCGATGGAGCTGGGCTGAACTGATGCTAGAAGCACCAGCTACATCACGTGACCGCGTGCCCCATGTGGCCGCGTCGTTTTCAAAACATCACCATTCACGCGATCGCGTCAACCATACGATCTCGTCACCTTGAAAATTTGGCAAAAAAAGTTTGAAACAGAGAGTCGCGCGAACGCGCGGCTACTCTCGCGCCATTCGCACAATCAAGTCATGCGACTGCGTGACCCACACGTCCGCGTGACTTGACAAATTCACATGCCACGCGATCGCGTCACTCACGCGTCCACGTCACATGCAGCACACAGAATATCCAGATCAGCCAAAATATTTTATCTTTTCTTCCTCAAATCCAAATTTTTCTTTTCCTTTGTTAATTCCTTCTTCCCCCTTCTTCTTTTTCTACTCATTCTAACTTTTTACTCTCCCCCGTTTCTTTCTTTTTCACCACCATTATCAAGGTTTTTATTTTCTTTTTCCTTCTTTACTTTTCCATTATTATTCTTATTTTTTTTATGTTTTATTCTTCTTTTTCTTTTTACTTTCTTTATCTATATTTTCTTTTTCTTTTTCTTCTTCTTTCTTTTTATCCCTTTTTAATTGGTGTTGAAAATTTATTTAGATCTTTATTTTCCATATTTTACTTGTGGATTATCATGGTTTTGTTTGACAATTATATATTACTTTTCATAAGGGTTGCTTGCATGTTCAAATTTCCTACTTTCAATAACATTTTCATCATGCATGCCAAGTGTTTGTGAAAAAGCTCGTATGGCATTGCACATTATTTTAATTTATTCTATTCCACTACTTTAATGCTTGCTTTTCACAAAACCCCTTTTATATTTTATTGATTAAAATATAATCGTCCATACAAACAGATTGTTAGTTTGAATGATGTGATAATATAACTTGGACATTGAATGCTTGATCTATGTTACTCATGCCTTTGTCGGCATGCCAATAAACATCTTGCATTTAATTTCCATCACATGCATTTACTATCTTCCCTTTGATGACCTTTTCACATGTAGTCTAGACCATGTGTTAACGACACCCCTCTTTACCATGCATTGATTACCACTCATAATATTCGCTGCCTTGCTCGAACCCTTAACTTTACATGTACTTACCTCTTTCCTTTTTCAGGATGGCCACCAAGAAAGGAAAAGAGAAAGCTATTTCTAAACCACCAGCGAGGAGAGGAACAAAAAGAGCATTAGTGGCTGATCCATCTTCAACAGCAGTAAAGCCCTCAACAAAAAGAATTAAGAGGATCATCAAGGTCGATGAGAAAGAAAAAGCCTTTCCAGCAAAGGATACTGCGCGGTTTCCTAACCGCTACTGTGAGCAGATGTTCTCCATCCTGGCAGAGAGGAATTACAACAATGAATACCATCTTATCCTCCCAACCCGCATTGTTGAATTTGTTGAGCCGCAAATCGAACGAAGACAATGGGAATTTCTACGGAGACAGCCACGGCAGGTTAATCTCTCATGGGTAGTAGAATTCTACTCCAACTTTCACATGCCAACCATACAGTCTGTCTATGTTCGTCAGAAGCAAGTCCCCATAACTGAAGAGGCCATTCAACAAGCTTTAGATCTTCCCCCTGCTCTAGAAGGATTGGACGCATTCCAAGAAGCCTCACTTAAGCGACAGACATACCAATTTGACTGGGACGCCGTTCTCAGAGTTATAGCATAATCTGGCAGCAGATGGATCTATGGATACCATCGATCCCAACCAAAAGGGATATCGGCTTCAGCACTTACCTTGGAGGCTCGAGTATGGGCACAGATTATGTCTCATTATGTCTTTCTGAGCATGCATGAGTCCTCCTTCACTGCAGACATGGCTGTTTTACTCTGGTGTATCCTCATAGACTAGCACCTAAACTTACCAAGACACATCCGAAATGCAATGGGACACGTACAAATTGCGGGCAACTTACCTTTTTCTGCCTTGGTTTCAGATCTTGTCTCGGCAGCCGGAGTCTCCTACAGAGCTGGGGACACCAAAGCCATACTCCTATGAGATGATTAGTATGTCCCTAACGGGAAATATATCAGACCATCAGCAGCCACTACAAGCCAGCCTACAGAACCGGCTGAAGACATTCCTCCTTCAACACCACAAGCACCTACAACAAACTAACTGCTCCATCAGATACTTGAAAGGTTGGATCGGTAGGAACACAAAGCAAAGCTAAGAGAGCACTGTAACAAGCGCCGATTCACATACCTCAAGGAGCTACTTTTGGGAAACTACAAAGACCCAGACACCTCGGAATCCACCTCATTTACCAGCACAGGGAGCCATGACGATCCCGATGGTGGAGATGCTGCTACCAGCCCCCCTTTATTCCTGACAGATAGCACCGAGGACGGTGCAAAGCCTTAAGTGTAGGGAGGTCGGTCAGTACCTGACTTCCGGAGGTAATTTCTTTTCCTTAAACACCAGTAAAATAGGATATTTAGTTAATTTTTCTCTTGTAGAATAGGATAGATTGCATAGAAGTAGGTTATTCACATGCATGTTCTACTTGATTGAAAATAATAAGTTTCTTCTAAGACCCTACTTTTCTGAAAAATTTCACTAATTTAAATCAAAATCTTTGTGTAAACTAGTTTGAAGTTGTATTTGGAACATAGTTTAAAAAGCTAAGAACACACAACCTGTGGATTTGAGCTTAATTACATGGTTACATTATTTAACCATAAATATTTTATTCTTGTGTGTTTGCTTCTCTATGATTGTGATCTTTATTTTGTTTCATCCTATATGTCCAATATTTAATATGTTATATGCATGCGTATGATTGAGGCCATTAATTGTTTAGCTCACTTATCCCAAATAAGCCTACCCTTTAAATTACCTTTGTCAGCCACTTTGAGCCTTTTTATCCCATTTGTTCTATATTTCACCACATTACTAGCCTTAAGCGGAAAAACAATTAAATATCCCAATTGAATCTTTGGTTAGCTTAAGATAGAAATTGTGTATTAATTGAGTATGGGAAAATTGTGGGAACAAGGGTTAATAAGGGGATGCTTCATGATAAAATAGATGAGAATTTGGGTACCTACTCATGTGAAACTATAAAATTTCAAAATCCATGTGCATTGATAAGCTGTGTTTATTTTCATGTTGAAAAAAATAATATTCAATAAATATTTAAATAAATAAGGAGACAAAATCACCCCAATGCTAAGTTAAGTTTAATAAAGATCAATGCATATGTGATACGAATTAAAGAAAAATTAATACATGAGTATGTAATACAAAAGTGAAGACTATGGGTAGCTAGGCATGATTCTAGAGTTATATAGAGTGTATGTATTTTAGGTGAAAGCTTAGGTTAATTAAAAGATTTGATTTATAAAGCTCACTTAGCCATATACATATACCCTTATCCTTACCTTAGCCCCATTACAACCTTGAAAAGACCTTATGATGTTTGCATTGGTATGTTAAATATTGTTGATTGGTTAGGTGAAGAACAAATCTTAGAAAGCATGACTAGAGAAGAGTAGAGTGATTACCCTATACACTTGAGAGAATAGAGTGCACATACACCATCAGTGAGGGTTCAGTGCTTAATTCTATGTTCCCTGCTTTCATGAGCTATCTTCTTACAACGTTACCTGTATTTACTATATGAATTGAGTTAGTGAAATCTAATTTATATTTGTCCTATATTTACTTACTTTTAACCAAGTAGATATGAAAATGTTTAAGTGTGGGGAGGTTGATAAACTATTATTTTATAATTTATATTGTGTTTAATTGTGTGGTTTTATCAAATCTTTACCTACTTATTCATATGATTAGTATGTGTTTACAATTCCTTCCCAAAATCACTCCATGGTTGAAAACTTGCTTCCTAGAGACCTTTAATTATGTATTTTAATTCTCCTTTATCCCATTCGATGCCGTGATTTGTGTGTTAAGTGTTTCAGGCTTCATAGGGCATGAATGACCTAGAAATTGGAGAGGAGGCTTGCAAAAATGGAAGGAACACAAGAAACTAAGGAGATGACCAGCGAGCAATGATGCGAGCGCATGGCCCACGCAGACGCTCAAAATGGAGAATTTGCAATGACGCAGACGCGTGCCTGACGTAAACGCGTGGATTGGAGTCTGCACGCATGACGCAAACGCGTGAACCACGCGAACGCGTGGCAAGGAAAAACGCCGAATGACGCGAACGCGTGGACGACGCGTATGTGTGACCTGCGCGATCTGCAAAAAATAATAGAATACGCTGGGGGCGATTTCGGGCCGCTTTTTGACCCAATTCTCGGCCCAGAAACACAGACTAAACCTAGGAAACATGCAGAAACTTAACACGCATCCACACACATTGAGATTCATCACATTAGGATTACACTTAGTTTCAGATATGAGTTTTTAGAGTTACATTACATTGATAGTTTATGCTTGTGCTTGGATTTTTGGATGCTGAAAGTCATTACCTCCGTTGAAGACATTACTTTAGTTTGTTTCCTTATTCCTTTATTTTTAATTAGTTACTCATTGACTTTATTCAATTAAGTATGTTACATTTTGAATTTATTAATATATGAAGTTATTTTTATTTTAATTAATTTTAATTCTCTATTTTATTTTAATTGATTATGTCTTCTCATATTTTTATGATTATTACTTTCATGTCAATGGAGTAGAATTTCTACTTGACATGGGGGTTGATTAAGAGGTGATACTTGAGTTGGAATGCTCAAGTGCTTGGTTAAACTGGACGTTGTTGGCTAATTCTATACCTACTAACACTAGACCTCCCAAAGGGAGAGGGCTAGGACCTGAGGGTAAGAGTTAGTTCAATCACCATACCTTTTCTTATTTAGTAAGGGAAAATCGAGTGAGAACAACAACCTTTTACACCATACTTGAGAAAATCCCAACAAGGATAGAAGTTTCACTTAATTATTCCCCCAGTCAAGGCCTTTTATTTAGAATATCAATAATTATTTTCAGTTTATTTTTATTGCCTTAGTTCACAATTATTTTAATTACTTATTATCAAACTCAACTTTCTGGGAATTTTCTGATTAATAAAATAGCAGTCTTGCCTGCAACTCATTGGGAGACGACCTGGGACTCTATTTCTAAAATTTGTGACCAACCTTTTTAAATTGGTGAGGCAGATTTTAGCTGGTTAAGAGCTATACGTGCAACGCTGTCTCTTAATTGAAATCTATAAATTGGTTAACTTCTGCCACGCATCAAGCTCCAACAAGAAGACAACACCTTGGCATCTACTCATAATTTCTATGACCGCCCGAATCAAGAATACTATCAACAAGGCGGCAATCATAACCAAGGTGGAAGCTACAATCAAGGTTGGCAAGATAACTCCAACCAGGGATGGAGGGACAACTACAACAGAGGAGGCAGAGACAACAGTGGGAATCAGAGGTGGAACAACAATAACAGACAACAGAACCAAAACCAGCCTTACAGAGCACCTCACCAAAGGCAGTCCCAAACGCCTCAGAACAACCAACAGCAGGCCCCTCAAATCACTTACCCCTCTTCTTCTAATGATGAGATGCTTCGTACTATTACGCAAGGATAACAAGACATTAAGAATTCAATCCACTCTTCTATAAATGGTCTTAGCTCCACCATACAAGCTCTCATCTCCTAGATGGATTCACTAATTACTCCCAACAATCAACCTTCAAGCTCCAGTGCAATTCCTTCTCAACCTAAACCCAACCCCAAGGGTGGAATCAATGCCATCACTTTGAGGTCCGGAACCACACTGCAAGAGAGGAGTCATGAGGAGCCAAGCTCAAATGAAGATATCTAAGTTGAAGATGTTGTTGAGGTAGAAGATGCTGAAGAGGAGGATGAAGTACAAGACATGGTTGAAAAAGAAGCAGCTCAACCAGAGAATAGTGCACCAATGGAAGCTGCAGCTACAAGAGACGCCATCCCTATCTCCTTTCCACACCTTGCTAGAAAGTCCAGAAAGCAGATGGAGCTCAACCCAAAGATGGTGGAGATCTTCAAAAAGATTGAGGTAATCATTCCCCTTTTTTATGCCATTAGCCAGGTACCTAAATATGCGAAGTTTCTAAAGAATTTATGCATGCATAGGGATAGAATATAGGATTTAGAAACTATTCCCTTAGGTAGCTCTATATCTGCTTTAATGGGTGATATACCAGAAAAATGTAGTGATCCAGGTCCATGCATGGTTACTATTACTATAGAAGGTGTAAAATTTTCTGACTGCATGTGTGATTTAGGCGCGTGTGTTAGTATAATGCTATTATCTGTATATGATTCTTTGAGGCTCCCTCCCTTAAAAAGGTCGGCAGCACGTTTTGTTTTGGCCGATAAAAGCATTATCTCTGTGGTTGGAATTGCTGAGGATGTGTTGGTGAGCATTAAGGGGCTCACATTCCCTATTGACTTTTACATCTTGGAGATGCCCCCTAATGACTCAGGAAGACCATCATCCATCCTGCTTGGAAGGCCATTTCTGAAGACTTCACAGTTCAAGTTGGATGCATTCTCAGGAACTTATTCCTTTGAGATAGATGACAGAGCAGTGAGCTTCAATCCGGATGAAGCCATGAAGAAATAGAAGAGAAATAGAAGAGAGGCACATGGAGCAAGGTCCAAGTGTGGGGAAGCCCCCTGACCAAGATGAAACCACCTTGCCACCATCACTAGCTCCAGCTAATCCAGTGCCTAGCCATGAGCAGAAATTGAAGTTAAAGCCCCTTCCACCCCATCTCAAGTATGCTTACATTGAGGAAAATCAGAAGCTCCTAGTTATCATTGCAAGGGAAATCACTTTCCAACAGGAGGAGCAGTTGCTTAGTATGCTGAGAAGACACAAGAAGACAATTGGGTGGAGCTTGGCGGATATAGTAGGCATCAGCCCTCAAGTTTGTGAGCACAGAATATTTTTAGAAGAGAGAGCAAGGCCTGTCCGTCAACCCCAAAGGCGGCTGAACCCCACCATCTTAGAAGTTGTCAAGAAGGAAGTGACCAGATTGCTTGAAGCTAATATCATCTACCCCATCTCAGACAGTGTGGGTCAGCCAAGTACAAGTGGTGTCCAAGAAGTTTGGAGTCACAACAGTTAAGAATGAGCATGGAGAGCTCCTGACAACTAGAGTGCAGAATTCATGGAGGGTGTGCATTGACTACAGGTGCCTCAACTAAGCTACTCGCAAGGATCATTACCTCTTGCCATTTATGGATCAGATGCTTGATCACCTGTCAGGTAAATCACACTACTGCTTTTTAGATGGTTATACAGGCTATTTTCAAATTCATATAGCTCCTGAAGATTAGGAGAAGACTACTTTTACATGTCCCTTTGGAACGTATGCATACAAGAGGATGCCTTTTGGCTTATTTAATACACCGGCTACATTCCAAAGGTGCATGATGAGTGTTTTCTCAGATCTTATTGAGAACTGTATGGAAGTTTTCATGGATGACTTTAGCATTTATGGTGATTTATTTAGCCTTTGCTTGGATAGCTTAGCTAGAGTATTAGACAGGTGTGTTAGTTCAAACCTTGTATTAAATTTTGAAAAATGTCACTTTATGGTAAAATAAGGTATTATTCTAGGACACGTTGTTTCTAGTACTGGTATTTCTGTAGATCCAGCAAAGGTAAATGTCATTTCTAGTTTACCTTACCCCTCGTCTATGAGGGAAGTCCGTTCGTTCCTTGGTCATGCAGGTTTCAACCGGAGATTTATCAAGGACTTCAGTAAGGTAGCATTGCCTTTATCCAGACTGCTATAGAAGGATATTGAGTTCGAGCTGAGTGAGGATTGCATGGAAGCGTTTGATAAGCTGAAGATCGCCCTGACTCAAGCTTCGATTGTGAGAGGACCAGACTGGAGCCAGCCTTTTGAGATTATGTGTGACGCCTCCAACCATGTAGTAGGAGCGGCACTGGCTCAGCGCGAAGGTAAAGACCCTTTCATAATAGCTTACATCTCTAAGACCTTAGACGCTACTCAGTCTAATTATACTACCACTGAAAAAGAGCTTCTGGCTATTATTTTTGCTCTGGATAAATTTCAAGCTTACTTACTTGGTACTAAGGTGGTAGTATACTCAGACCATGCAGCTCTAAAATATTTATTAGCTAAAAAAAAGTCCAAACCAAGGTTAATACGTTGGAAACTGTTGCTGCAAGAATTTGATTTAGAAATTAAGGATAGGAGTGGTTCCCAAAATTTAGTGGCAGACCACTTGAGTCACCTTGAGCACATTAAGGATGACTCCATTCCTATCAATGATGCTTTTCTATTTGATAGCTTGCACGCAATATCCGAAGTAGTTCCTTGGTATGCACCTGTAGCTAATTATTTAGTTAGTCACACTTTCCCTCCTAATTTTACTAAGCATCAAAGGGACAAGCTGAAAAGCGAGTCCAAATACTGTATATGGGATGACCCATATTTATGGAGGTATGGTGCTGACCAGATAATTAGAAGTTGTGTGCCTCAATCAGAATTCTAGTCCATTTTAGAGGCCTGCCATTCTTCTGAGAGTGTTGGACATTTTGGCCCTCAAAGAACAGCTAAAAAAATTTTAGACTGTGGATTCTGGTGGCCCACTCTTTTTAAAGATGCTGCTTCCTTCTGTAAATTTTGTCCTCCATGCCAAAGGTTTGGTAATATATCCAAGAGGGATGAGATGCCCCAACAACTTATGCTATTCTGTGAAATTTTTTATGTTTGGGGCATTGACTTCATGGGTCCATTCCTAAACTCTAGTGGTTTCCTGTATATATTGTTAGCTGTAGACTATGTTTCTAAATGGGTGGAAGCAATTTCTACCCATACTGATGATGCTAACACTGTTGTCTCCTTTGTGAGAAACCATATTATCTGTCGCTTTGAATCACCACGAGCAATCGTGAGTGATGACGAACGGATTTCTGCTAGTAAAGAATTTCACAAATAATATCTCGTTGAAAGTATAGTTTCTAAATCAGCAAAGAATCCTTTCGTACAAAAATTTGGTTGTCACAAGTAACAAACCCCTAATAAAATTGATAACCGAAGTATTTAAACCTCGTGACATCTCTCAAGGAATTGCAGGGAGGTGTATTTATTATTGGTTATGGAAGATTATCTTTTTGGGGTTTTTGAATAAGGAACAAGAAAAAGTAAATTGTAAGAATTAAATTAATAACTAATAAAGCTCTTAGCAAGGTATGAAAACTGGACGTCCTATCCTAGTTATCCTTATCAATTGTGATGAGAATTGTTCATTACTCCCACTTAGTTAACCCTTACTAAATAAAGGAAAGTCAAGTGGACTAATCAACTTGATTCCTCAAGTCCTAGTCAACTCCTAAGGAAAGACTAGCTTTAGAGGGATCCAAACCAACTAGCAAATTCCAATTATCAATCAACAAAGGAGTTTGATAACTCAAGTATCTCCAATTAATTAATTCAAGCTAAGAACGTAAAAAGCTAAATTAAAATCATAAATCTGAAATACCTCAAATTGTATTAAATAAGAAATTCAATTCAACATGGAGTTCATAAACCAAATTGTCAACATAAAGTAATCAACAAGGAAAATAAATAAACTAGAAAGCTAAAACAAATAAAAGTAGAAGAGAAATTAAATTAAAGGAACAATGAACCTGGAATGGAGAAGACATAAACCTAAAACTAAGAAAAATCCTAAAACCTAGAGAGAGGAGAGATGCTTGGAATGAATGAGTGATTCCCCCATTCTGTAGCCTCTATTCTGTGTTCTCGGGCTTGGAATTGGGCCGAAAAGGAGCCCAGAAATCGCCCCCAGCGCTTTCTGCAACTTTCTGCACGTAGCGCATGTCACGCGTATGCGTAGGTCACGCGTGCGCGTCATTTGGCGAAATTCCTTTTCACGCGTACGCGTCAATCACGCGTGTGCGTCGCTCGTCTTCTGCGCTAGGCACGCATGCGCGTCGTCCATGCGTGCGCGTCGCTGCCAGCTCTTCAAAACTCCATTTTTCGCATTCCTTCCACTTTTGCATGTTTTCTTTCATCCTCTAAGCCATTCCTACCCTATAAAGCCTGAAAATACTTAACACACAAATCACGGCATCGAATGGTAATAAAGGGTATTCAAAATTAACAGTTTAAAGGTCTAGGAAACATGTTTTCAACCATATCACAGAATAAGGAAGGATTTGTAAAACCATGCAAATCCTATGAATAAGTGAACAAATACTTGATAAAAACCACTCAAACTAGTACAAGATAAACCATAAAATAGTGGTTTATCAAGTAATCAAGGCACTCACTTTTGTAACAGGAGATTAGCAGGTCTACTGAAGAGAAATGGCATTTTGCACTAGGTATCAATAGCCTACCATCCTCAGACCAATGGACAAGGCAAGGTGTCTAAGAGGGAGATAAAGCACATACTGGAGAAGATAGTCAAGCCTCATAGGAAAGACTGGAGCACCAGGCTTGTGGACGCGCTCTGGGCCTATCGGATAGCGTACAAGACGCCAATAGGGATGAGTCCTTTCCGCCTAGTATATGGAAAGGCTTACCACCTCCCAGTGGAGGTGGAACACAAGGCTTTCTGGGCTGTGCGGGAATACAACATGGGATTTGGGAAGGCTGGTGCTGAAAGAAAGCTGCAACTAGCAGAACTGGAGACCCTTCGCCTCGAAGCATATGACAACTCCAGGCTATACAAAGAAAAGGTGAAGGCTGTGCATGACAAGCATATCAAGAGAAGAGAATTCAGACCTGGGGAGCTAGTTCTCCTTTACAACTTAAGGCTGAGGCTCATAGTTGGTACACACCCACCTCCAGAACCGAAGGACACCCCAGATTCCCCTTCATCCAGTAGCACAGGGAGCCATGGTGAACCAGACAGCGGAGGCGATGATTCAAACCCTACCTTGCTCCTTACTGATGGCACGGAGGATTGTGCCAAGCCTTAAGTGTGGGGAGGTCAGTCCTTGACTTCCGGAGGTAACTTCTCTCTCTTAACACCAACATTTGACTTTTTTCTTTGTTAGATAGGATAGATTGCATGTTAATAATTGTTTGCATGTATGTTTTGCTTGGTTAAAGTAATATTTTCTTTTTCAAGACCCTTTTTATAGTATTTCACTAATTCAAATTAAAATTTGTGTTAAACTTGTTAGAAAATTGTAATTTGGAACATGAATGATAGCTAAGAACACACAACCTGTAAGATGTGAGCTTAATTACATGGTTACATTACTTAACCATAATATTTTATTCTTGTGTGTTTTCTTCTCTATGACTGCAATCTATATTTTGTTTCATTCTATATGTCCATTATTTAGTGTATTTACATGCTTGCATATGATTGAGGCCATCATTTGTTATTAGCTTACTTATCCCAAATAGCCTACCCTTTCAATCACCTTTGTTAGCCACCTTGAGCCTCTTAATCCCCATTTGTTCTATACTTTACCACATCACTAGCCTTAAGCGGAAAAATAATTAATTACCTCAACTGAATCTTTGGTTAGCTTTAGTTAGAGATTGTGTATTAATTAAGTGTGGGGAACTGTGGGAACTTGAGTTGATGAAAGTGTGCCGTGTTTTATTGACAAAAGTATTGGGAATTTGGGTGCATACTCATGTGAGACCAGAAAAATTAAAAACTCATGTGCATTGATATGTTATGTTTGCTTTTATGATTCAAAAAATAAAAAATAAAAAAAAATAAATTACGATATAAGTGAATAGATAAATAAGGGGACAAAATTACCCCAATGCTAAGTTCAATGAAAGATCAATGCATATGTGGTGAAATTAAGAAAAATTTGATACATGAGTATGTGATGCAAAAGGTGGAAATTATGGGTAGCTAGGCATGACTTTAGAGTTACATAGAGTGTGTGTGTGTGTGTTTAGGTGAGAACTTAGGTTAGTCAAAGATTCATATTATAGCTCACTTGGCCATACATATATCCTCACCATTGCCTCAGCCCTATTACAACCTTGGAAAGACCTCAAGATGTTTGCATTGGTATACTAAATATTTGTTGATTGGTTAGATGAAGAACAAAGTCTAGAAAGTATGACTAGAGAAGAGTAGAGTGATTAACCCTAGACACTTGAGAGATTAGAGTGCATATACACTACCAGTGAGGGTTCAATGCTTGATTTTATATTCCCTGCTTTCATGAGCTATCTTTTCACAAGTCTACTTGTCTTTTATTGTGTGATTTGAATTAGTGGAATCTGATTTATTTTTGTCTTGAAAAGCTTACTTACTTTTAACCAAGTAGACAGAAACATCTTAGCATATAGTTGCATTCATAGGTTGCATCTCATGAGTCTTACTTTACCTCATTCATTCTTTATATCTCCTTGAGCTTAGCATGAGGACATGCTAATGTTTAAGTGTGGGGAGATTGATAAAACACTATTTTATGGTTTATCTTGTGCTCAATTGAGTGGTTTTTATCAAGTCTTTGCACACTTATTCATACAAATTGCATGATTTTACAATTCCTTCCCAATTTTTTTCTATGAATGAAAACTTGCTTCCTGAGCCTTTAAATTGTGTATTTTTAATTCTCCTTTATACCATCCGATGCCGTGATCTGTACGTTAAGTGTTTTCAGGCTTTATAGGGCAGGAATGGCTTAAAGGATGGAAAGGAAGCTTGCAAAAATGGAATGAGCACAAAAAGTAAAGGAGAGAACCAGCGAGAAGCGACGCGCACGCATGGCTCACGCGTGCGCGTGAATTGGAGTTTTGCACGGCGACGTGTGCGCGTGCCTGACGCGTACGCGTGACATGCGAAAATGACCAGCGACGCGTACGCGTGACATGCGCTACCTGCAGAAAATACAGAAAATGATGGGGGCGATTTTGGGCCGAGTTTGGACCCAGTTTTTAGTCCAGAAACACAGATTAGAGCCAGGGGACGAGCAGAGACTCAAGACACATTCTCATTCACATAGTCTTTAGTTTTAGATTAGAATCTTAGAGAGAAATCAATACTTCCTCTGGTTTCCTTCACATTCATAGTTTTAGAGTTTATGCTTTTGATTTGGATATTGAGAAGAGTCACTACCTTCATTGAAGTTGCCATTATTCTAGTTTGTTTTCTTATCCCTTTACTCTTTTAATCGCCCATTAACCCTGTTCAGATAAGGATGTTACATTTTGGGATTTATTAATGCAAAGAACTATTTTTACCTTTAATTGATTTTTAGTTATTATTTTAATTAATTTATCTTGTCTTCTTTTTCTTCTCTTTATATGCCTGTGAACGTTGTATTCATGTCAATGGAGTAGACTCCCAACTTAACTTGGAAGTTGATTAAAAGGAAACCATTGAGTTGGAATACTCAAATGTCAATTGGGAATTGAAAATTGTTGGCTGACTCTCTAGTTTTTGACTCTAATCCTTCCTTAGGAGAGGATTAGGACCTGGGATCCAGAGTTGGTTAGTTAGTTACTTGACTTTCCTTTATTCAGTAAAGGATAACTAAGTAGAACAATAATCTCTTACTATTACACTTGAGAAATCCAACAAGGATAGAAATTCCAATTAATCTTCTCCCAGTCAAGGATTTTATTTTAATTCTATAAATTCTCTCATTAATTTTCATTGCCTTAAATTATAATTATTTACTTTCTTGTTCTCCATTCTTAAAATTTCTCAGAAAATTCATGACTAATAAAATAGCACTCTTTTGTGAACTCATTGGGAGACGACTTGGGATTTCTACTCCCAGTATTTTTATTCTAAATTTTTGACAACCCTTTTTAAATTGATAAGAGGATTTTTCGTCGATTAGGAACTGTACTCGCAACGTTATTTCTATACTAATTTCTTAATCGGCTGATTTTTGCCACATCAATATCTCCTTGGTAGTATCTATGTTTCAATTCTTTCCACAACCCTTCAGCTGCATTGATCCAGATTACACAATGCTTGGACTTAGTGAATGGTTGATCTAAGAAACAATGTAGGCGTTGCAATGCTTCCAAGCTTCACTACAACATTTTGGGTCTATAGATATGGTTTTTAAATTCATGGTAAAAAATCGTGACCATCTTACCGTGACAAAAAATAACCTATGGTCACGATTTTTTAAAAAGAGTAACCATAGAGTACCTATGGTCATGGTCTTTTAAAAAAAGGGTGGCCTAAAAGGGTCCATGGTCACAATTTTGGGAGGTGACCTAAAGGGATCTATTGTCACAGTTTTGTGAGGTGATAAAAAAAAGGGGTCTATATGGTTACGATTTTATGGGGTGACCTAAAGGGGTCTATGATCACGGTTTTGGGGATGACCTAGAAGTATCCATGGTCACAGTTTTTCAAAAAATGATAACCTAAAAGGGTTTATGGTTACGATTTTAGCGGGTGACCTAAAGTAGTCTATGGTTATGGTTTTGGGGGTGACCTAAAAAGGTCTATGGTCACGGTATTGAGGGTGACCTAAAGGTATCTATAGTGACGGTTTTGAGGGATGACATAAAAGGGTCTATGGTCACGATTTTACGAAAGAATTATCTACAAGAATCTATAGTCACGGATTTAGAGAGTGACCTAAAGGTATCTATGGTCACGATTTTGGGAGTGACCTAAAAGGATCTATGATCATAGTTTTTTGGAAAAGGGTAACCATAGAGTACCTATGGTTACAGTTTTGGGGATAGCCTAAGGTGGTCTATGGTTACGATTTTTTAATTTTTTTTTTTGAAAACCCTCCC
>NC_029790.2:38905481-38919715 GCF_000816755.2 Arachis ipaensis
AATTAGGCTATGGTTACGGTATAAAACAGGAGTGACCATGGAATAAGCTATGGTCACGATTTTAAAATAGGGTGACTATAGATAAGCTATGTTCACGCTAAAACTGTAACTATAGATTAGGCTATGGTCATGGTTAAAAAATGTAGGCTAAAGTGTCAGAATTTAAACACTGCAACCGTGACCATAGATCTATAGCCACACTAGAATAGGCCACGGTGAAAAAACTGTGACCATAAATCTATGGTCACCTTTTTCACTAGCTATGGTCATTGACATTTTTTTTTCTAGTGCTTCGAACAAGTGATCATCTTTTGATGGTCTTTGACTTAATACATCAATGAATCTTACCTTATTATTTTACTTCAATGCTCTCCACATAGCTCTCTCCCGCACTTGATAATTGTTCGTCTTAGTCACAATAGAGATCATTACAAAACCTGAATTTTTACTTGGATAGAGGAAGTAGGGATTAGTTGGATCCAATACTGAATTTGATTAAGCTCAATTTGTATTTGATTGCATAAGATTGATTTGATTCACTAAGCTTGCAAGTGTTTGAATATCTACATATGAAAATAGAGAATTTGATTGTGACTCCTCTTGAATTCCAAACTTTATCAATAAATTCAGTGAAGACACGAATTTAGACCTTCTTTTTAAAAATTCACTTATCGAAACTGATGCTTGAATTGAAAACTCATAGAATCAGATAACTTAAATCTTATCAGCCTCTGTCGTATGATTTTTTAGAGGAATAGATGAAAGAAAAGATGAGAAGAAGAAAAACATATAAGTGAAAATGAGTTAATCACTTGATTCAGTTCTTTTCGAAAATCTTCAATCTTTAGTCACTCTCTTCCATGCTCATTGCACCATATTAAAAAGTCGGTTGAGGTAGTTGGAGAAAGAGAAGAGAAGCTTCACAAAGCTGAGATTTTGTGTGACTTGAGATTGTAAACTAAATCTAAGTTTTACATATTGTGAATACTTGACAAACGGATTTTCTGATGGTAAAGAAATTCACAAATAAATCACGTTGTAAGTATAGTTTCTAAACCAACAAAGAATCCTTTCGTACAAACAAATTTGGTTGTCACAAGTAACAAACCCCTAATAAAATTGATAACCGAAGTATTTAGACCTCGGGTCGTCCCTCAAGGAATTGCAGGGAGGTGTATTTATTATTGGTTATGGAAGATTATCTTTTTGGGGTTTTTGAATAAGGAACAAGAAAAAGTAAATTGTAAGAATTAAATTAATAACTAATAAAGCTCTTAGCAAGGTATGAAAACTGGACGTCCTATCCTAGTTATCCTTATCAATTGTGATGAGAATTGTTCATTACTCCCACTTAGTTAACCCTTACTAAATAAAGGAAAGTCAAGTGGACTAATCAACTTCCTCAAGTCCTAGTCAACTCCTAAGGAAATACTAGCTTTAGAGGGATCCAAACCAACCAGCAAATTCCAATTATCAATCAACAAAGAAGTTTGATAACTCAAGTGTCTCCAATTAATCAAGTCAAGCTAAGAATGTAAAAAGCTAAATCAAAATCATAAATCTGAAATACCTCAATTTACATTAAATAAAGAAATCAAATCTAACATGGAGTTTATAAACCAAATTGGGAAAATAAATAAAATAGAATGCTAGAACAAATAAAAGTAGAAGAGAAACTAAATTAAAGGAACATTGAACCTGAAATTGAGAAGAAGTAAACATAAAACTAAGAGAAACCCTAAATCCTAAAACCTAGAGAGAGGAGGGAGCCTCTCTCTCTAGAAACTACATCTAAAACCTAAATTGTGAATAATGAGAAGTTGTCCCTGATTCTTCTACTCTGCAGCCTCTAATCTGTGTTTTCTAGGCCGAAAATTGGGCCAGAAACAACCCAAAAATCGCTCCCAGTAATTTCTGGGTCGCTGAAATTATGCAGATGTGCGCGTCCGCATCCAAGCTGCGTGCGCGTCTTCTAGATGTACGTCTACTATGGAAAATTATATATCATTTCGAAGCCCGAGACGTTAGCTTTCCAACGCAACTGGAACCGCCTCATTTGGATTTTTGTAACTCAAGTTATGGTCAGTTAAGTACGAAGAGGTCAGGCTTGACAGCTTTGCAGTTCCTTCAGTGTCTTGTATTCCTTCCACTTTTGCATGCTTCCTTTCCATCCTCTAAGCCATTCCTACCCTATAAACCCTGAAAATACTTAACATATATATCAAGGCATTGAATGGTAATAAGAGAGGATTAAAGTTAGCAAATTTAAGCCAAAGAAGCATGTTTTCAATCATAGAACAAAATCAGGAAGGAAAATGTAAAACATGCGATTTCTATGAATAAGTGTGAGAATAGTGGATAAAATCCACTCAATGAAGTAAAAAATATACCACAAAATAGTGGTGCATCAAATCTCCCCATACTTAAACATTAGCATGTCCTCATGCTAAGCTCAAGAGAAGCTATAAGAGTGAAGAGGAATGGTAGAAAGTATGAGATGCAACCTATAAATGTAACTATATGCTAAGATATTTCTGTCTACTTGGTTAAAAGCAAATAAGCTCTTCAAGACAAACCTAAATCAGATTTCACTAATTCAAATTATACAACAAAAGACAAGTAAACTTGTAAGAAGATAGCTCATGAAAGCAGGGAACATAGAATCAAGCATTGAACCCTCCCTGGTGGTGTATATGCACTCTAATCTCTCAAGTGTCTAGGGTTGATCACTCTACTCTTCTCTAGTCATGCTTTCTAAACTTTGTTCATCATCTAACCAATCAACAAAAATTAGTATACCAATGCAAACATCATGAGGTCTTTTCAAGGTTGTAATGGGGCTAAGGTAAGAGTGAGGATATACGCATGGCCAAATGAGCTGAAATATGAATCTTCAATTAACCTAAGCGTTCACCTAACATACATACACACACTCTATGTAACTCTAAATTCATGCCCAGCAACCCAAAATTCCCACTTTTGCATCTCATACTCATGCATCAACTTTTCTTTAATTTTATCACATATGCATTGATCTTTTTTCATTAGCTTAACATTAGGGTAATTTTGTCCCCTTATTTATTTATTTATTTATTTAATTGGATATATATATATATATATNNNNAAACATAACATATCAATGCACATGGATTTTTTATTTTTCTGATATCACATGAGTAGGTACCCAGATTCCTAATATTTTATCATGACACATTTCCTATTAACCCATGTTCCCACAGTTTCCCCACACTTAGTTGATACACAATCTATCTTAAACTAACCAAAGATTCAATTGGGGTAATTAATTATTTTTCTTCCTAAGGCTAATGATGTGGTAAAATATAGAACAAATGGGGATTACAAGGCTCAAGGTGGCTAACAAAGGTAATTGAAGGGGTAAGCTATTTGGGATAAGTGAGCTAATAACAAATGATAGCCTCCATCATATGCATGCATATAAACACATTAAACATTGGACATATAGAGTGGAACAAAATAAAAATTACAATCATAGAGAAGAAAACATACAAGAATAAAATATTATGGTTAAATAGTGTAACCATGTAGTTAAGCTCAAATCTCACAGGTTGTGTGTTCTTAACTCAAAAACCATGTTCCAATTTACAGTCTTCAAACAAGTTTAACACAAATTTTTCAATTTAAATTAGTGAAATATTATAAAATAGAGTCTTGAAAAGAAATTTATTACTTTAACCAAGTAAACATACATGCAAACAATTATTATCATGCAATCTATTCTATCTAACAAAAGAAAAACCAAAATGTTGGTGTTAAGAGAGTGAGATTACCTCCGGAAGTCAGGTACTGACCGACCTCCCCACACTTAAAGCTTGGCACCGTCCTCGGTGCTATCAGTCAGGAACAAAGGGGGGCTGGTAACAGCATCTCCACAGTCGGGGTTGTCATGGCTCCCGGTGCTAGTAGGTGAGGTGGAGTCCGGAGTGTCTGGTTCCTCTTCAGGTGGGTGGTTACCAACAATCAGCTCCTTGAGGTATGTAAATCGGCGCTTGTTACGGCGCTCTCTTTGCTTTGCCTACTGGTCAAGCCGGTCCAACCTCTGAAGTATCTGTAGGAGCATCTGATTTGTTAAAGGTGCTTGTGATGCAGAAGGAGAAGGAATATCTTCGGCCGGATCTGCGGTCCAGCTGGTAGTGGCTGCTGCGGGTCTGATGTACTTCCCGTTGGGGACAATCTGATCATCCTGCCGGATTATGGTCTTGGTGTTCCCAGCTCTGTAGGAGACTCCGGCTGCTGAGACTAGATCTGAAACCAAGGCGGGAAAGGGTAGGTTGCCCGCAATCTGTACGTGTCTCATGGCGTGCCGGAGGTGTCTTGGTATGCGTCCAATCCTTCTGGGGCAGGGGGGAGATCTAAAGCTCACTGAATGGCCCCTTCAGAGATAGGGACTTGCTTCTGATGGACATAGACAGACTGCAGAGTTGGCCTGTGAAAATTGGAGTAGAATTTAACTACCCATGAGAGGTTAACCTGCCATGACTGTCTCCGTAAGAATCTCCATTGTCTGCGCTCAATGCAGGGCTCTACAAACTCAATAATGTGGGTAGGAAGGATGAGTAGGTGCTCATTGTTGTAGTTCCGCTCAGCCAGGATGGGGAACATCTGCTCACAGTAGCGGTTAGTGAACCGCGCAGTGTCCCTTGCTGGAAAGGCTTTCTCTGTTTCATCGACCTTGATTATCCTCTTGACTTGCTTTGTGGATGGCTTGACTGATGTTGAGGATGGTTCCGCAGCTAGCGCTCTTTTTGTTCCTCTCCTTGCTGGTAGTTTGGGAGCAGCTTTCTCTTTACCCTTCTTGGTGGCCATCCTGAAAAGGGAAAAGGAAAGTAACATGTAAGGCCAAGGGTTAAAGCAAGGAGGAGGACAGTACAAGTGATAATCAATGCCAAGGTAAAGAAGGATGTCGTTAACACATCGTCGCGACTACATGTGATCAGTTCATCAACGGAAATATAGCAAGTGCATATTATGACAAGTAGATGCAAGATGTTTATTAGCATGCCGGCAAAGGCATGAGTAGCATAGATCAAGCATCAATAGATAAAATGTATTATCACTCGTAACAAACAAACAATTACGTTTGTATTGACAATTATATTCAATTAATAAAATATTGAAAGGGTTTTGTGAAAAACAGGCATTAGAGTAGAAGGATAGAATAATTAAAAATGCACAATGCCATACGGGATTTTTCACAAATATTTAGTATGCATGGTAAATATATTATTGAAACTATTAAATTTGAACATGCAAGCAATCCAAAAATAATTAGTGATAATTGTCAAACAACTCCTTAATAATCCACAAGCAATTATGGAAGAAAATAATCACCCAATTAGATTTCTAACACCAAGTAAAATAATGCAAAAATAAATAAATAATAAGAAGAGAAGAAAGAAAATAGAAAGAAAGAACCTTGAGAAGAAGGTGACAAAGAAAGGTAATGGAGAATGTGAGGTGAAGAAAATATGATGGAAGGGGGAATAAGAAAAAAAGAGTAAAGAAAGAAGGAGAAAAAGAATGGAGAATAAAGAAGAAAGAAGAGAAAGAAAGAAGAAAGAAGAAAGAAGAAAGAAATTAGGATTGGAAAAGAAAAGATAAGAAAAGTGGCGGCACAGGGATCTAGTGGTGTTGCGCAAGTGACGCGCACGCATACTCCACGCGTATGCGTGGGTCGCGCAAATGGGGAAGCGATGCATAGGCGTCGGTCACGCGTACGCGTGACCGTGTTTGTGCTACTCACGCGAAGGCAGCCTTGCGCACGCACAACTCTCTGTTCATTTTGGGATGTGTGCCAAAATGGCATACGACGCGTGCGCGTCATTGACGCGTACGCGTGAGTGTTCAGAATTTGAAAATGACGCGCACGCGTCAGGGACGCGTACGCGTGAGTGACTTAGTGCCTTGGGCATACTTCCAGCACCAGGCCATCACAACTTTCGGCCTGTCACCTTTTTACGTCGATTTTCCTAGGTCACGCGTGCGCATCCTTGACGCGTACGCGTGAGGTGCCAAATATTCAAATGACGCGCACGCGTCTTGTGCGATTGGCACACTTTCTGTATTGCTCCCACACGACTTTCTGCCAACTTCTTTTATGCAATATGCAGATGCAAATGCAGACTATATGCAGAAATTATGAGAAGAGTCACTAAATGAAACTAAGAAGAGAGAAAAGAACGATCATACCATGGTGGGTTGTCTCCCACCTAGCACTTTGCTTTAACGTCCTTAAGTTGGATGGTCTTCAAGCTCATTCTGCTTCTGTTGGTGGGTCCTCCAAGAGGAAGACCTCTAGCTCTTTGTGTTCCTTCATCTTCTCACCATGATAAAGCTTTAAGTGATGTCCATTGACCTTGATGAATTTGGAACTTGAAGGATGACTCAGGTGGAAGACTCCATATGGCTCTGCTTTCTCCACTCTGTAGGGACCTTCCCATCTGGATCGCAGCTTTCCTGGCATGAGTCTCAGCCTGGAGTTGTAAAGGAGAACTAAATCTCCAAGTCTGAACTCTCTTCTCTTGATATGCTTGTCATGCACAGCCTTCACCTTCTCTTTGTATAATCTGGAGTTGTCATATGCTTCGAGTCGAAGGGTCTCCAGCTCTGCTAGTTGCAGTTTCCTTTCAGCACCAGCTTTCTCAAATCCCATGTTGCACTCCCTCACAGCCCAGAAAGCTTTGTGTTCTACCTCCACTAGGAGGTGGCAAGCTTTTCCATATACTAAGCGGAAGGGACTCATCCCAATGGGTGTCTTGTACGCTGTCCGATAAGCCCAAAGTGCATCAGCAAGTCTGGTGCTCCAGTCCTTCCTATGAGGCTTTACTATCTTCTCCAGAATGCGCTTTATTTCTCTGTTAGACACCTCTGCTTGCCCATTGGTCTGAGAATAGTAGGCTGTTGCCACTTTGTGAACAATCCCATGCTTCTTCAGCAAACCTGCTAATCTCTTGTTACAAAAGTGAGTGCCTTGATCACTCACGATTGCTCGTGGTGATCCCAAGTCACATATAATATGGTTTCTAACAAAAGAGACAACAGTGTTAGCATCATCAGTGCGGGTAGGAATTGCTTCCACCCATTTAGAAACATAATCTACAGCTAACAGTATATATAAGAAACCACCAGAGTTTGGGAATGGACCCATGAAGTCAATGCCCTAAACATAAAAAATTTCACGAAATAGCATAATCTGTTGGGACATCTCATCTCTCTTGGATATATTCCCAAACCTTTGGCATGGGGGACAAAATTTACAGAAGGCAGCAGTATCCTTAAAAAGAGTAGGCCACCAGAATCCACAGTCTAAAATTTTTCTATCTGTTCTTTGAGGGCCAAAGTGTCCTCCACTCTCAGAAGAGTGGCAGGCCTCTAAAATGGACTGGAATTCTGATTGGGGCACACACCTTCTAATTACCTGGTCAGCACCACACCTCCATAAATATGGGTCATCCCATATATAATATTTGGACTCGCTTTTCAGCTTGTCTCTCTGATGCTTAGTAAAATTAGGAGGAAAAGTGTGGCTAACTAGATAATTAGCTACAGGTGCATACCAAGGAACTACTTCAGATACTGCATGCAAGCTATCAAATGGAAAAGCATCATTAATAGGAGTGCAGTCATCCTTGATGTGCTCAAGGCGACTCAGGTGGTTTGCCACTAAATTCTGGGAACCACTCCTATCCTTAATTTATAAATCAAATTCTTGCAGCAACAGTATCCAACATATTAACCTTGGTTTGGACTCTTTTTTAGCTAATAAATATTTTAGAGATGCATGATCTGAGTACACTACCACCTTAGTACCAAGTAGATAGGCTCAGAATTTATCCAGAGCAAAAACAATAGCCAGAAGCTCTTTTTCAGTGGTAGTGTAATTAGACTGAGCAGCGTCTAAGGTCTTAGAAGCATAAGCAATTACGAAAGGATCCTTACCTTCGCACTGAGCCAGCGCCGCTCCTACTGCATGGTTGGACGCATCACACATAATCTCAAATGGCTGGCTCTAGTCTGGTCCTCTCACAATCGGGGCTTGAGTTAAGGCGATCTTCAGCTGATCAAATGCATTCATGCAGTCCTTACTCAGCTCGAACTCAACATCTTTCTGCAGCAGTCTGGATAAAGGCAATGCTACCTTACTGAAGTCTTTGATAAATCTCCTGTAGAAACCTGCATGGCCAAGGAACGAACGGAGTTCCCTCACAGAGGAGGGGTAACGTAAACTAAAAATGACATCTACCTTTGCTGGATCTACAGAAATACCAGTATTAGAAATAACATGTCCTAGTACAATACCTTGTTTTACCATAAAGTGACATTTTTCAAAATTTAAAACAAGGTTTGAACTAACACACCTGTCTAATACTCTAGCTAAACTATCCAAGAAAAGGCTAAATGAATCACCATATACGCTAAAATCATCCATGAAAATTCCATACAGTTTTCAATAAGATCTGAGAAGATACTCATCATGCATCTTTGGAAAGTAGCAGGTGCATTATATAAGCCAAAATGCATCCTTTTGTATGCATATGTTCCAAAAGGACATGTAAAAGTAGTCTTCTCCTGATCTTCAGGAGCTATATGAATTTGAAAATAGCCTGTATAACCATCTAAAAAGCAGTAATGTGATTTACCTGACAGGCGATCAAGCATCTGATCAATAAATGGCAAGGGGTAATGATCCTTGCGAGTAGCTTAGTTGAAACTCCTGTAATCAATGCAGACCCTCCATGAATTCTGCACTCTGGTTGTCAGAAGCTCTCCATGCTCATTCTTTACTGTTGTGACTTCAGACTTCTTGGGCACCACTTGTACTGGACTTACCCATTCACTATCTGAGATGGGGTAGATGATATCTGCTTCAAGTAGCCTGGTCACTTCTTTCTTGAAAACTTCTAAAATGGTGGGGTTCAGTCTCCTTTGAGGTTGATGGACAGGTCTTGCTCCTTCTTCTAAAAATATCCTATGTTCACAAACTTGAGGGCTGATGCCTACTATATCTGTCAAGCTCCACCCAATTGCTTTCTTATGTCTTCTCAGCACACTTAGCAACTGCTCCTCCTGTTGAGAAGTGAGTTCCCTTGCAATGATAACTGGGAGCTTCTGATTATCCTCAAGGTAAGCATACTTGAGGTGGGATGGAAGGGGCTTTAATTCTAATTTCTGCTCATGGCTAGGCACTTGATCATTTGGAGCCAGTGATGGTTGTAACGTGTCTTCATCTTGTCCATGGGGTGTCCCCACACTTGCATCTTACTCCATGTGCCTCTCTTCTACTTCCTCCTGGTGAACTACAGCTACCATCTTATCAATGATGTCGCACTGGAAGATGGAATGATCTTCAGGAGGATGCTTCATAGCTTCATCCAGATTGAAGCTCACTACTCTGCCATCTATCTCAAAAGAGTAAGTTCCTGAGAAAGCATCCAACTTGAACTTTGAAGTCTTCAGGAATGGCCTTCCAAGCAGGATGGATGATGGTCTTCCTGAGTCATTAGGGGACATCTCCAAAATATAGAAGTCAATAGGAAATGTGAGCCCCTTAATGCTCACCAGCACGTCCTCAGCAATTCCAACCACAGAGATAATGCTTTTATCTGCTAAAACAAAATAAGCTGCCGACCTTTTTAAGGGAGGGAGCCTCAAAGCATCATATACAGATAATGGCATTATACTAACACACGCTCCTAAATCACACAAACAGTCAAAAAATTTCACACCATCTAGAGTAATAGTAACCATGCATGGACTTGGGTCACTACATTTTTCAGGTATATCACCCACTAAAGCAGAAATGGAACTACCTAGAGGAATAGTTTCTAAATTCTGTAATTTATCTTTATACATGCACAAATCCTTTAGAAATTTAGCATATTTAGGTACCTACTGAATCGCATAAAAAAGTGGAATGGTTACCTCAACCTTTTTTAATATTTCTACCATTTTAGGGTCTAGTTCCATCTACTTTCTGGACTTCCTAGCAAGGTGTGGAAATGGGATAGAAATGGCGCCACTTGCAGCTTCTGCGATCCTTGGTGCTCTATTCCTTGGCTGAGCTGCTTCTTCTTCAACCAAGTCTTGTACTACATCCTCTTCTTCAGCATCCTCTACCTCCACAATATTTTCAACTTGAATGTTTTCCTTTGAGCTTGGCTCCTCATGATTCCTCTCTTGTAGTGTGGTTTCGGACCTCAAAGTGATGGCATTGATGCCACCTTTGGGGTTGGGTATAGGTTGAGAAGGAATTGTACTGGAGCTTGAAGGTTGAGTGTTGGAGGTACTCGACGATCCCATCTGAGAGACGATAGCTTGTATAGCAGAAGTCAGACCAGTAAGTGTGTTTTCCATGGTCGTTTGTCTTTGTGCAAGAGAGTGAAGCAACTCGTCATTGGGAGAGGAAGATGGGTAAGCGATTTGGGGGACCAGCTGTTGGTTGTTCTGAAGCGTTTGGGACTGCCTTTGGTGAGCTGCTCTGTAAGGCTGGTTTTGGTTCTGCTGTCTGCTGTTGTTGTTCCACCTCTGATTTCCATTGTTGTCTCTGCCTCCTCTATTGTAGTTGTCCCTCCATCCTTGGTTGGAATTATCTCTCCATCCCTGGTTGGAGTTGTCTTGCCAACCTTGATTGTGGGTTCCACCTTGGTTGTAATTGCCGTCTTTTTATTATTGTATCCTTGATTCGGGCGGTCATAGAAATTATGAGTAGCTGCCAAGGTGTTGTCTTCTTGTTGGAGGTGCGGACACTCATCAGTGTAATGAGCGTAATCAGCACATATTCCGCATACTCTTTGAGGAACCAACTGTTGACTTTGTTGTGGTGAGGGAGGCTGAGGTTGTTGTTGATTTAGCTGTATTTGCTTTAGTAGGTTGGTCATCTCACATATAGTCTATGTGAAAGCAGTAGTCTCATTGCTAGAGGAGACCTCCGCAACAGCCTGGGGGTGGTTGTTCCTGTGCCTGTGATTCCGAGTAGACTCAGCTAGGTCGCTGATCAGTTGCCACGCTTCATCTGCGGTCTTGTACTTTTTCAGAGAACTATTACTTGCACCATCCAATGTAGTCTTATCCCGAGACTTCATGCCTTGAGTGAAGTAGCTAATCAACACCAACCTGTCAATCATGTGATGGGGGCATGCGTCCAGAAGATTCTTGAAGCGCTCCCAATACTCATAAAGAGTCTCTGATTCGCCTTGAATAATGTAGGAGATCTCTTTCCTCAGTCTATCTGTAACTTCAGCTGGAAAGTATTTTTCCAAGAATTCTCTCCTGAGCGTATCCCAGTTTGTAACAGTTGCTTCAGGTTGGGAGTAGTACCACTCCCTCGCATTTCCCTCAAGAGAAAATGGGAAGGCGGTTAGCAGAATAGAAGTTTCATCTGCACCATGACGCCTAACAGTAGAACAGGCTGTCTGAAAATTCCTGAGGTACTTGATAGGCTCCTGAGCAGGTAAGCCATGAAACTTGGGCATCAAGTTGATTAGCACAGTCTTTAGTTCGAAATCTGCATCCATATTTGGGTGACGCACTTGATACGGTTGCAGGATAAAGTCTGGAGCTCCAGCTTCCTAGAGAGTGATCCTCCTGGGCTCCGTCATATTACCTGCACGTAGATAAACCGAATTAGTAGAAAATGAGCTTGTTTCTTCCTCAGATGGCACTTCAGATTCGCCCTCAGATGAGACTGGTGAATTGATAACAACCACTTCACCACCCTCAGAGGCTAACCTACGCCGAGCTCGCCTAATACTTGAAAGAGTCCTTTCAATTTCAGGATCAAATGTGACTAAGCTCGGATCAGGCAGTGAACGCGTCATTCAACGAAAGAAACATACAGCTCATGGTAATAAAATAAAATAAAGTATGCAAATAAAATAAAATAAAATAAAAGTATTTACACCAACTAATAATTTAGCACACTATTGCAACTCCCCGGTAATGGCACCATTTTGACGAATGGATTTTCTGTTGTTAAAGAAATTCACAAATAAATCACGTTGTAAGTATAGTTTTTAAACCAACAAAGAATCCTTTCGTACAAATAAATTTGGTTGTCACAAGTAACAAACTCCTAATAAAATTGATAACCGAAGTATTTAGACCTCGCGTCGTCTCTCAAGGAATTGCAGGGAGGTGTATTTATTATTGGTTATGGAAGATTATCTTTTTGAGGTTTTTGAATAAGGAACAAGAAAAAGTAAATTGTGAGAATTAAATTAATAACTAACAAAGCTCTTAGCAAGTATGAAAACTGGACGTCCTATCCTAGTTAACCTTATCAATTGTGATGAGAATTGTTCATTACTCCCACTTAATTAACCCTTACTAAATAAAAGAAAGTCAAATGGACTAATCAACTTGATTCCTCAAGTCCTAGTCAACTCCTAAGGAAAGACTAGCTTTAGAGGGATCCAAACCAACCAGCAAATTCCAATTATCAATTAACGAAGGAGTTTGATAACTCAAGTGTCTCCAATTAATCAATTCAAGCTAAGAATGTAAAAAGCTAAATCAAAATCATAAATCTGAAATACCTCAATTTGCATTAAATAAAGAAATCAAATCTAACATGGAGTTCATAAACCAAATTGGGAAAATAGATAAAATAGAATGCTAGAACAAATAAAAGTAGAAGAGAAACTAAATTAAAGGAACATTGAACCTGGAATTGAGAAGAAGTAAACATAAAACTAAGAGAAACCCTAAATCCTAAAACCTAGAGAGAGGAGGGAGCCTCTCTCTCTAGAAACTACATCTAAAACCTAAATTGTGAATAATGAGAAGTTGTCCCTGATTCCTCCACTCTGCAGCCTCTAATCTGTGTTTTCTAGGCCGAAAACTGGGCCACGAGCGATTTCTGGGTCGCTGAAATTACGCAGATGTGCGCCTCCACGTCCAAGCCGCATGCACGTCGTCTAGATGTATGGCCACTATGAAAAATTATATATTATTTCGAAGCCCCGGACGTTAGCTTTCCAACGCAACTGGAACCGCCTCATTTGAACCTCTGTAGCTCAAGTTATGGTCAGTTAAGTACGAAGAGGTCAGGCTTGACAGTTTTGCGGTTTCTTCAGTTTCTTGTATTCCTTCCACTTTTGCATGCTTCCTTTCCATCCTCTAAGCCATTTCTGCCCTATAAAACCCTGAAAACACTTAACACACATATCAAGACATCGAATGGTAATAAGAGAGGATTAAAGTTAGCAAATTTAAGCTAAAAAAGCATGTTTTCAATCATAGCACAAAATCAGAAAAGAAAATGTAAAACATGCAATTTCTATGAATAAGTGTGAAAATAGTGGATAAAATCTAATCAATGAAGTACAAAATATACCATGAAATAGTATTGCATCAATACTCATTTCAAAATAGTTAACAAATTACAAGTGTTAGTCCTAGAATAAATAGTGAATCAGAAAAAACTTTTTAAATAACAGCAACCTAACAAACTCATTTTTGTGCTATCATTACGATTTATTCATTTTTCCAAAAGCACATAAAACAATTTGTACCATTACAATTTAATTTGTATATTTTTAAAATGATTATGCTACATAAATAAATTATTTTAGTAATTAAGTTTAATCAAGTTGATTGACTAATTTATTAGTATAATAAAAACAAGTTGAAGAAGAAGAAAAAAATGCATATCAAGAACGAAAAAAAATACATAGTCAAATAATATGTGCTACGAAAGATTTTTCTAGTTTAAATACAGAACAAACTCTTGATTTTATGTTTAGAAGGTGTCTCTCCATAAATTTCACCACAAGCTTATTAAGTCTACTAGAAAAGAGAGAAAAAGAATTCAACCACTTGATGGTATTAAATTTTTATTTTATTTTTATTTGTTATGTTATCTTTTTTTTTTTAGAAACAAAATTTGTTATTTTATCTTTTTTTAAGTTAGCTAGTTATGCTTATTTTTTTAAAAAGTATAGGTAGATAATGAAAATACTAAATAACGTGAATAATGAATATGTCGGATGTTCAATTCACTAAATGTGTGAATGATTATCCTAATGTTAGAGTTTAGGAAGTAATTTGGGAGTAGAGCATTTTTTTATTTTATTCGGTCAATTCTAAAGTTTATTATTTATATTGTTTACAAAAGTCATTGTCTACCTAGCAAAACTCTTTTTTAGTCTAATAGAATCATCTCTAGTGATTCTGATTGTTTTAGCTTATTTCAAAAT
>NC_029790.2:38919771-38969672 GCF_000816755.2 Arachis ipaensis
TAATTTTATTAGATGGCTCAAGAAAGTAAACTACTGTTCCCTTCTCCACGATCTTCTTTAGTATACATACTCTGAAAGTGACAATCCTATGAACCGGGCAGCATCTCCCTACATTGAAGGGAGAGAAAGACGATTACAATAAAAAATTGAACAGTTTCGTTATTTTTGGATTTTATTTGATACAAAACTACTACTGGTAATTGTAAACTATTAAATTATTTTAGTGATTTCTTAATAAAAGTAACCAGAGACCAAATTTTGCATATTTTCTAGGTGTTCATAAAAAAACTAAAATGTGGTTAACCGGATAAAAAACTATAACCACATTTTGGTTAATCAGTTTAAAAAAATAATTTTAAAAATTATATTTATATTTATTTAATTTCCTTTTTTTCTCCTCTTCCATTCTCTCTCTCCTCTTCTCTCTTTCTCCCTTTTTCTCCCCCTTCTCTCTCTCTCTCTCTCCCCTATCTCTCTCTTTCCATTTCTTCCTCTCTTTTTCTCTCTCTCTCTCTCTACCTCGTCTTTCTTTCTTTCTCCCTTGTCTCTCTATCCTTCTCTCCCTCTTTCTCTCTCCTTCCCTCTTTCTCTCTCTCTTTTTCTCCCTTTCTCTCTTTCTCTCCTTCTCTCTCTATCTCTCTCTCCTTCTCCTTCTCCCCCTCCCTTCTTTCTCCTCCCCTTCCTCTCTCTAATCATCTCTCCCTTTTTTTTCTATCTTTCCTCCTCCTCTCTCTCCCCTCTTATCTCTCTCTCCTCTCCTCTCATTCTCTCTCTCTCTCTCATATATCTTTTCTTTCTCCTCTCTTTTCCCTTTTCTCTCTCTTTCTATCTCTCCCCTCTCCTTTCTCTCTCTCTCCTTTTCCCCTCTCTTTCTCTCTCTCTTTTTTTTCTCTCTTTCTTTCTCTCACTCCTCTCTCTTTCTTTTTCTTCTTTCTCTCTCTCTCTCTCTCCCATTTTTTCTCTCTCCTCTTCTTCCTCTCTTCCTTTCTTCCTTTTCTGTCCTTCTCCTCTTTCTTTTTTTACTCTCTCTTTTCTCTTTCTCTCTCAACCTTCTATCCCTCTTCTATCTCTTTTCTCCTATTCTCTCTAAAGCGAGAAAGAAGAGAGAGAGAAGAAGAAGATATAGGAGGATAAAAAAGGAGAGAGATAAAAAGAGAGAAGAAAGATAGGAGAGAGAGAAGAAGAGAGAGAAAGAGGAAGAGAAAGAGGACAAAGAGAGAGGGGAGAGAGAGAGGATGGGGAGAGATAAGGAGAGAGAGATAGAAAAAGAGAAGGAGAAAGAGAAAAGAGAGGAGGGGAGAGAGAAGGAGAGAGGGAGAGGAGGGGAGAGAGAAAGAGGGAGGGGGAGAGAGATGGAGAGAAGGATAGAGAGAAAGAAAGGGGAGGGGGAGAAAGAGGGAAAGGGGAGAGAGAGAGAGAGATAGATAGAGAGGAGGGGGAGAGAGAGAAAAGAAAGAGAGGAGGAGAGAGAAAATAGGAGAGAGAGAGAAAAGGAAGAAAAGAGGAGAGAGAGAAGAGGGGGAGAGAGAGAGAAATGGGAGAGAGGGGAGAAAGAGGGAAAGGGGAGAAAGAGAGAGAGAGAAGAAAGAGAGAAGAGGAGGGGGAGAGAAAATGAGAGAGATAGAAAGAAGGAGATAAGAAAAAGTTACTCGTAGCATTTAGAAAGAAAATTATTTATATTAGAAATAATTATTTATAGAAAATACTGAAAAGAGATAAGAAAGAAAAAGGAACGAAAGCAATGGAATGGATTTCATTATTTACAAATGTTACTCGTATCATTTAGAAAGAAAAAAAAATTAGATTGAAAAAATTCAATTAAAAAAGGTTTAAAAATTTGGGTTTTTATATGTAAAAATATTAATTTTTATGTAAAAATATATTTTTATATGTAAAAACTAATTTTATAATATAAAAATCAGTTTTTCTATATAAAAACCGGTTATTTTTAAAATTCAATTTTTGCTTTAATAATCGATTAAAAATCGATTTTAAATTTCACTAACCGGTTAATAATCGGTTTCATCATGTAAAATCAATTTAGTTAATTAATTAATACTGTATTTTTAATTAACCAAAAAATTGGTTTGATTTTTGGATTAACCAAACCATGAACACTCCTAATATTATCAAGTCAAAATGTATAATAATAAATAGAATTTTTATTTGTGTAGAAAAATGCTTTTGACCAAATAAAGGAAATTAAATGGAAAAGAATGATGAACTGAAAGTAATAAAAACTGTACGTCCTAAATCTTAAATTATATTAATCACATGTTAGATCCTTCAAAGTTCAAACCATGTTTCTTTGAACACAAAGCAATGATTTTTGGTAAACACTCAAATAAAGTTATATCTTTATATAAAGTTAAACGTTAAAAGTTATTAATTAATAATTTAGTTAAATATATTAAATTATTGAATAATAATACAATTTAATTAATTATATATATTAAATTTTAATTATTAAAAAATATTAAAAAAAAAAGACGTTTTACACGTCTTTATAAATAGCAATTGATATATATTTTTTAATCGTTTGAACATAAATCACAGTTAGTATTGTGTTTTTAATAAACAAACCATAAATTCCAGCAAGTTACTGCGATTTGTGAACAAATTTCAGTTTTACATAGTAAGAAAATATCCACCGCTATTTATTATCAATTAACTAGAAATATATACAACCCAACGCGATTTAATAAAGACTTTAAAGACAATAAAACGATACAATGTTAGATAGTTATATTTTACTACATACTACGTACACTTTACGCTGAATAAAAATAGAACATACATACGTAAATAATATTAGATCAAAAATTGTTTTATTTGTTAATTTTTTGTTTTATTTAGGTAACAAATCCTTTAATTTTCCATCCCAACTCAAATCAGAAAAAACACTTTTGCCTTTAACAATTATTATTAACTAAAAGAATGTAAATGTTATTTTAACATTAAACATTATACTTATATAAAACTTTTTATCTCGATAGGATGCCAAATTGGATTTCTTTCAATATTTTATACTAAAATTTTCAGAAAATAATTATATTCACTTTTTATTTACGAATTGGATTTAACTTGTAACATACAAATATTCAATTATACATTTAACGAGGATGTTTAATCGAATTATCTAATAAGATTAGACAAATTAAATATTTTACAAATAAATATATCTAAGTAAATATTAAGAGGATAAAACTTTTTTATATTATCAATTCATAAAGAATAATGGTCAATATATAATAAATATATGATAATAAAGGGAACATAGTTGATGCCGTCAAAGCATTCATTAAAAGTGGAAGTGTAATAAAGAGAGAAGCGGCAGCTCTGGTGGTGGTCAAAGAAAACAACTGGATGGAAGACATGACTTGAATAATATGTAATTATGATGACCTTAGGGGTACTTGCTATTGCTATTGTAAAATGGTAATTTTGAATTTTCTGTTAAATATGTATAAATTAATAAAAAAGTAAATGTTAATTTAGATTTATTAAGGTAATTTAATGTTAATTAAAATGGTATGTTTTATTCATTAAATTGTATTTCTTTATTAATACGAACTAATATTGCTCAATTTTATCTAAAAATTTATTGTGATTCAAAATTTTTTATGAAACATAAATTTGATAACTTTTGTTTAGATATAGTTACGGGTTCAAATTTTGTCTTGTGCATACAGTAATTTATTGGTTAGCGATTACCCCTTAAATAAAGTTTCGATCTATAATCTTTGACCTATTAAATTAGAGAATACCTTAAAAAAAATCAAAATTAAACAAAATAAAACAATAAAACATTAAAACCTAGAACCAAATTGGAGTGCCATATTTTGTTTCTTTTATACAAAAATAACTATAATAAAATAATATGTATAAAAATAATAATATCTACCCTTTAAATTTTCAGAGACAATAGTCAGAAGAAACGAGTAAAAATACACCTAAGAGATAATACATAATAAAAGACAAAAGTGTCTCTTAAAAAATTTAAATTTACTTGATACATTTGAAAAACGTAATCAAAATTATCTATATATTCATATTTGTTATGAAAATGTTTTGGAGTTAAAATTTAAGAATTAAAACTAGTTATAATTTGTCTTTTTATTTGCTTTTGTTTGTATTTCCCAAAAATAAAATTACTAAAAAAAAATTTCATCGTCATTTTCTCTTAGCTAGGGCTTCAGCAGTTATTTTATTAAAGCTCTACGAGGTTCCCTCTGAAATAACATTGGAGGGTTTAATTTGTGAGTAACAATAGTTAACACTTAACAGAGAAGTAAATCTGACTAACAGATGTATAATATTTAAATACAAGGAGTTAGTATTAGTTTTTGAAGAATATGTTTATAATAATTTTTTATGTGTTCGTTGTTGGAAGCATTAATAATAGTATATGGTTACACAAAAAATGTGATACATAATGGAGAAGAAAATTGTGGTGTATGGGGAGATGGTAGGTAGACAAGTATGAATAGGGGGACCTATGTGATTAGGGGGACGCACGTGCAATCCTGACATGGTTGAAATCGTGGGACAGTTACCCTCAAAACCCACAATAATGAAAGTGAAAGAGAAAAACTATGCTACTTCTATGTCTATGTCTTATGTCTAACCCCATCTTCTCCCTGTTTTTCTGTACCATCCACTCCTAACTTCCCACGTGGAAACACACGTGCGGCTGCCCATCAACCCTAAAGTACTATTATCTACTGCCACTCTCATCCCTTATTATTACCCTTCACATCTCATCTTCAAACGGCGGTGCTACCTTTCACTTTTCACGAAAAAGTTTACAAAATTCCACACCTTTTAGTTTTAGCACCACCATATAACTATAATGTAATTTAAGCAATTTTATTTGTGATTAAACAATATTAATATGTGGACGGAAAAATATGAAGAAGCTAATAATAAATTAAATCTGCTTTATATATATATATAACATGAGGCAAATTTTTAGATAGAATTACTTCTAATAAAAACACATCTATAATCATTTTATAATGGAATATAATAATACGCGTACTAACAAAGTATTATTACATGAGTAATAATATGGGTAAAATGTCATTAGGTTTTATTATGTTTCATGTTTATAGTAAAATTTTTTACACACAAATTTATATTGACTACTTCTAAGTATTTTATTGCCTTTTAAAGTTTTTTTTTATCTCTTGTAACTTGTTTATTTTTTGTGTGATCTACTCTCTTAATTAAATGTTTTATTATTCTTCACTCACATATTCAAATCACTTAAAATAAATTTTTCTACCATCTTTTTAATATGTGTTGTTCTAACTCTCTCTCTTATAATCATTTCTTATTTTATCAACATAGGTATGATTATTTATTCATCTAAACATCCTGATTATAACCATACTAAATTTATGGTCATACTTATTTTTTGTTGTCCAATATTTATTTTATTCCGTACAAAGTTTAATAGCGTGGCGAAAAGATTCATTTTAATGATTAACAAAATTGCTTTATTTTATCCATATAATTAGGTGATCTGCTCCAACCACTTGTCTACCACTTTATTTTGTTAAGTGAGTGTGAAAGGAAGATGATGAGGCCAAGCCAAGAGTACAGCCTCTGCCACTGCCATGAAAGGCAAATCAAAGAAAGCCTTGAAGTTTCTGCAGCCATAACAAGGCTCATATACATATGTGTTGTTCTTTTGTCAAAAATGAGAACGAGTCTTATCAATTATAGTATGTTGTTTTGACAAACTCATCTTATTGTATTGTCATGCAATGATGCTCATAGTACATTTAAGAAAAAAAGTAAAAAGAAAACAAAAAACTACGGATTGATGTTAAAATTAATATATAAAAGAAAAATTTAGTATACTATTGATGTAAATCATGTTATTGTGTTCATCGATTATCTCATACTGTTCACAGAAATTTTCTTTTCCAAATACTGTACTATTGTACATAAATAATAATTAGATGACTACATAAATGTATTTAGAGTAAAGTATTATTTTTGTCCCTAACGTTTGGAGTAAGTCCTATTTGTGTCCCTAATGTTTAAATCGTCCTATTTGTATCTCTAACGTTTATAAAAGTGATTCAATGTTATCCTACTATCAATTATACTAACAAATCAGATTATATTTTTTAATTATTCTCACTTGGATGTATTTATTCTCGATTAGGTCTCACTTGAATGCGTTCGATTTTAATATTATACCCACTATTTGTTTTTAGATTCAATTATGTCACTAGAAAAGTAAATTATGTAAATGTTGTAGGAATTAGTTTCAACTTTTGATAAGCTATTTTTTGGAGTGGATCATCGATTCTATCCTAGACATTTGTATTCTAACTTCAGGAAGAGATTTTTAAAACTCAAATTAAAGCATTTATGATGTGTAATTGACGGTAGGATAACATTGAATCACTTTTACAAACGTTAGTGATACAAATAGGACGATTTAAACGTTAAGGACACAAATAGAATTTACCCTAAACGTTAGGGACAAAAACGATACTTTATTCAATGTATTTAATATTAAGAAACGTATCCAAATAATTTTATATATCACAATGTTACATGTTTATATTTTCTCTATGAGAAAGTTTAGGGAGCCAACAATTTTTGTATTTTGTGGTCAGTACTTAATCATCAAAAGAAAAGTGAGTGATCTTTTACCATTAGATATAATCTCACACTATTAAAAGCACTATTGATGACCAATTGATGGTTACAAAACACAAAAGTTACTTAACACTCCTCTTTTTCTATTGGTTATAGTATTCGTCGGATACTCAAATTTAATTCGGTAAAATTCGATCAGACCTGATCTAATTTAGTTTGGATATCGAATTTATGGTTGTAAAATCGAAACCGATGATCAAATACTCAATTAAATTATATATAATACATTAAAAATATTATATATATTATTTTTATCCTATTTAAATTATTATACATTTTGAACTTCTGAAGGATATTGATAGTGCGCTCAACATCAGATTAAAGCATCATTTGTTGCTTCATGCTTGAGGGAGAATGAAGAATACGATGGTGGTGCTATGATCAGAACAACAAACGAATATCATCAAATTGGAACGACAACAAGAGATAAAATTATATGTTTAAGAACAAATTAGCTTTCAACAAAATACCTAAGGTAAAAATAGAAAAATTTAAGGAAAATACCGCGACTCTAATTAGTCTTATGTTAGAATTCATAATAATAACTTATGAATAAATATCAAATGTTGTTCTTTTTAAAATGTACATCAAAGAGTGTATATTTATAGTCTAATAAGAATACAATCTAATATGCTTTTTTTTTTTTCAAAAGATTTAGAGGCGAAGAAAAGCTACATTATCCGATAATGATCACATCTTTTCGCTTTTAGATCATGCTATTAATTTTATCTTTAACATCTAACTGAAAGGGGAAGGGAAAAAAAAAAAGAAAAAAAGAAAAGAAAGAGAAGAAATTGATGGAGGGTACAAGGGATAGGCCTCTTTCCTCGATGGCATAATTGTGATCTACGTGTATGATATGATGTTGCTCTCTCCATTATTATTTTACGGTATATGATATGATTTGATGTGGTTCTCACCAATTATTGTGCTACTAATGCCACTACATAGATGAATTCCAACCAACACTGTCCCCTTCAATCACAGATAACTTCACCTCACATTTATAGTTAAAATGGTACTTCTTGTATGTGCAGCTATATATGTGTATAAGTGTAACATTTGATCATCTTTTAATTTATATGAAGCCCTTCTTAAATTAATAATTTTCATCAACATATACTCTCTCTCTCTCTCTCGCTCTCGCTCTCTAAGAAGTGTGTCATCTTTCATTGACAAGATAATTTTTTTGGGTTTCGAGGAAATATCAAACTAACTAACGAAGTTGAAGCTTTTTACAAGCGATAGTTGCAAATATTATTATAAAAATACACTCTAATAAATACAACAGAAATTATATTGTCCAATTGAATTTTATCTTATTAATACATAATTTGCTGACTTTTGAGAAATATAATTATTTAGCTATAGATTTGTACGAGATGTCTCTGGTACGGTTTGAAGGGTGGATCGGAAACCCGCGGACAGAGCTGGAGCCGGGTCGCTTGACTGGAGCAATGGGGGTGGTACCTGCAAAGATACTCCGACGCTCAAGTCAGAATGGATCTAAGAGGTAGAAAGTGTGAGGAATGAATGAATACCTGGGGGGACCTGGGTCCTCTTATTTATAGGTGAATATCTTATCTTATCTTATTTGGTTAAGATAAGAAAGAGATATTTGGGTTAGAGGTTTTGAAGGGCCGGTGTTTGGGCCTTTGTGTGGAAGCGGGTCGTCCCCGGGTAACCGGGTATGCGGGATCCGAAACATGGATCCGTAACAGTTGCCCCCGCAGCGGGAGAGCGAGCGAGGTCGGTCTGTCGCTGGGAGACGTTTGTCATGGGCTCGACTTTTTCTCGGGTGCCCGTCTGGTTTCTTTGAGATGAGGTCGGTGCCTCGGTCTCCGTGTTTGTGGAAGATTCGTCTGACCGTTTAGGTCTGACGTGACTCTTCCGTATCGGTCGCGTCTGTTGCGTTCTTCGAGGTGTTACCTTTTTTCGAGGGGTATTTATTGCAGGTTGTGTTTTTTCTTTTTTGTCCTTGCGTTTGTTTTGCTTTCTTAAGGGTATTTTCGTCGTTGTACTTCTTTCAAAAACCGTTTTGGTTTTCCTCCTTTAGTTCCCTCGTTTTGCTTTTACTTCTCTATTGCTTCTCTTTCTGGTTACAGCATTTCCCTTTCTCCATTTTCGCCTTCTGTGGTTTCGGTTGGATTTCTTTTGCGGCGTCTTTCCTTGGGGTTGTCTTCCTTCGATTTATCAGGTTAGCATCTCTTTTGTTTCTTTTTGCTTTCTTCTGCTTTATTTTCTGCAGCATTTTGTTTTTGTGTTTGCTAAGTGTAGGCTGTTTTAGAGTAGTTTTGTGGTGTTTTTATGGTGGTTTAGATAGTTCTGTTGGTTTCCTAGAAAAGGGTTAGGGCGAGTGCCACCGTATAATTGGTGGTGTGCGGTGGCGGTATTTTTTGGTTTTTTACCCGCCGTCGTTTTCTGCCGTGAGGTTTGGCTGACGGTGGTGCTCGTCGATATTTTAGGTATGGCTCGCCGACGGATGGAGGGTGTGAGGGCTCCGGTGGCCCCGGCGGGGGGTGTCCCTGACCTTTTTTCTTGGGTCACCAGTGATGTTTGGGGGACACCGTCGCGGATGACGGAGGCGGACCTCCAACGGCTCCGTGATGAAGGGGCTGTTTGTGGGGGTGGCGATGCCGAACGCCACTACGAGCTTACCCTCTCTGGGGTTGACGAGAGGGTTTGCTATACTAATCTCGACTCCCCGACCGTGCCGGATTGGATGTGGGTGTATGAGGCGATGTTCACCCGACTTGGTGTTTGGCTTCCCTTTTCTCCTTTTGTTCAGCAGTTGTTGAATCGGTGCTCCGTGGCGCCGCCCCAGCTACATCCGAACAACTGGGCGGCAATACGGTCTTTTGAGCTCGTTTGTGATTATTTAGAGTTACCTGCCTCAGTAAACGTTTTTCTTTTCCTTTTCTTGTGCCCTCTTCCGACTAAGGAGGGGAAGCATAAAAAGGGGTATGTGTCTTTCCGAGCTCAGCCCCATCGTCGGATTTTCGGTTTGTATGAAGACTCCTTCCACGGTTTTAAGAGTGGTTATTTTAAGGTTCGTCCCTCGGAGGGACATCATCCCTTTTGGTTGACGTTGGAGGGTGATCGATTCCATGTTCTCGGGACTTCGTCGCCGCTGAGCCGTTCGAGTTTGTACGCTCCTTTTTCGATTACGGCCTTGATTCTGTATGGTCCTTCCCAGTTGGGGGTGAGCTTCCCTTCTCCTGGGGTCGGGGGACCGATGTCGTTTCGTCGTAAAACGAGGTCGTTGGCCGCGAATTCTCGCTGGATGACTCCGTGATTATATCTCAGGCTGATTCTTTGCTTTAGGGCTAGTTCTCTGAGATGGGTTATGCTTCTTCTTTCGTCAATGAGGTCTCGTTCTGCTTCCTCGTCGTTACCTCCGACCGTTTTTCTGGGGCTTGGGTCTCCGATTTCTACCGGGATGACCGCCTCAACGCCGTATGTTAGTCGGAAAGGTGTTTCTCCCGTTGTTGTTTGGGGTGTGGTTCGGTATGACCATAGGACCGATCCGAGCTCGTCGGCCCATAGTCCTTTGGCTTCGTCGAGCCGCTTTTTAAGTCCTTTGACGATTATTTTGTTCGCGGATTCCACCTGTCCGTTTGTCTGAGGGTGTTCTACCGAGCTGAAACGGTGGGATACATGTAGCCCCTCTAAAAATTCTCTGAATTTTTTGTCGGTAAATTGGGTTCTGTTGTCCGAGATAACGATCTCGGGGATCCCGAATCGGGTGATGATCTGTCGCCAGAGGAATTTTCGGCATTGGGTTGCCGTTATGGAGGATAGGGGTTCGGCTTCGATCCATTTAGTGTAGTAGTCTATGGCGACGATGAGGTATCTAAGCTGGCCGGGTGCCGTTGGGAAGGGTCCGACGAGGGCGATGCCCCAAGTGCCGAACGGCCGTTCTGCCGATATGGTGCTGAGCTGGTGCGGTGCGGCTTGGTGGATATTGGCGTGCCTTTGGCATTTGTCGCAGTTTTTAACTATTTGTATGGAATCTCGGATAACCGTGGGCCAGAAGTAGCCTGCTCTGATGACCTTTTGGGCTAAAGTCTTGCCTCCGACGTGGTGACTGCAGCAGCCTTCGTGGATTTCACGGAGTATGTACTCCGTGTTCTCGGGTTCTATGCATTTGAGCAAGGGCTGCGAGAATCCGCGTTTGTACAGCTGTCCTGCGACAATGGTATAGTTGGCGGCTTCCCTTTTTATTCGCTTTTCTTCTTTGGGATCTGGTGGCAGTGCTCCATTGAGGAGGTATTGGAGGATCGGGTAGGTCCAAGATCCCTGGTTTGAGATTGTCAGGTGAGCGCTGGTTGTTGTTGACACGGAAGGTGTCTTAACGACTTCCTGGATTAACGATTTGTTGCCGTGTCCGGGTTTGGTACTGGCTAGCTTGGAGAGTAGATCTGCTCTGGCATTTCGTTCCCTAGGGACGTGCCGTATGGTGACGTGTTCGAATCCTTCTCTTAGTTCGTTTAACTTGGCGAGGTATTGTTGGAGTAGGGGGTCTCGTGTCTGGTAGTCTCCGTTAATTTGGGAACTGACTACTTGTGAATCGGTATTCACTTCTAGGACCTTTGCTCCGACTTCCTGGGCTAAGGAAAGGCCTGCCAAGAGGGCCTCGTATTCTGCTTGGTTGTTTGATACCGGGAATTCGTATCGGACTGATTGTTCGATCATGATTCCGTCTTGATTTTCGAGTATGACTCCGGCGCCTCCGTAGGTGGAGTTTGATGAGCCGTCGACATGTAGTTTCCATGAATCGAGGGTAAGCTTTCCCGGGGTCATCTCGGCAATGAAGTCGGCCATAGCTTGTGCTTTGATCGCATTCCGGGGTTCGAATTTGATCTGGAATTGAGATAGTTCGATGGACCACGCTAGCATTCTTCCAGCTAGGTCGAGTTTCTGCAACACCTGTTTGACCGCTTGGTCGGTTCGAACCGTCACGGCTTTGTTGAGGTCCGTGTAGTCGACGCACATTCGCCACTTTCCATTAGATTTTTTCACCAGTACGACGTTGGCTAGCCAAGTCGTGTTGGGGAGTTCTCGGATAAAGTTGGCCTCGAGTAGGGCTTTAACTTGTTTTTGACCTCGGTGGCTCGGTCCGGTGACATTTTTCTTCTCCTTTGTGCTATTGGTTTAGCTTTGGGATCCACGGCTAGACGGTGAGACATTAGGTCAGGGCTTATTCCCGGCATGTCGGCCGGTGTGAATGCAAACAGGTCCCTATTTTGTTTCAGGAGTTGAGAGAGCTCCTCTTTGAGGTCGTATAGGAGGTTCCTGTTAATGAAGGTGTACTCATCCTTGGTTGGCCCTATTTGTAATTTTTCCATATCCCCTTCTGGTTCTGGCCTGGGTTGGCCGTCTTGTCGGGCATCCAGATCGGCTAGGAATACACCGGCCGCATCTCGTGATTTCTTCCTTAGGGCTAGGCTGGTGTTGTCGCATTCGGCTGCGACTTCTCGGTCTCCGTGGATGGTGCCGACGGAGCCGTCGTCGGTTCTGAATTTCATAAGGAGGTATTTGGTAAAGATAACTGCGGAGAAGTCGTTGATTGTTTTCCTTCCGAGAATCACGTTATAGGCTGTGGAGTCTTTTAGGACTACGAATTCAGATAGAATTGTCTTCTTTTGGCTGCTCGTTCCTATGGTGATGGGAAGTGTGATTGAGCCGTCTGGTTTGAGGAAGTTGTCTCCGAGTCCCGTGACGCCGTGGCGGTGTGTTTGGAGGTTGTCGTTGCGGAGTCCGAGTTTATCGAAGGCTCCCCGAAAAAGGATGTTTGAGTCTGCCCCGGTGTCTACTAGTATTCTTCGTACGAGTCCTGTTCCGATTCTAGCTGAGATGACGAAAGGGGCGTCCTTGGCTGAGGTGCCGTGTTGGCAGTACTCTGGTAAGAATGTTATCGTATTGTCGGTCGCGGAGATTGGGACTTGGTTCCTTACAGCCATTATCTTGAGGTCTTTTTTCATTGTTAGTTTTGACTTGCTTGATACATCTTTGCCTGTGATGACGTTCACTATGATGGTTGGATCTTCCTCCGGGCTTTCCCTCGGGGGTTGCTTTTGGGTTCTCGGGTTACGTCCTTCCCTCTCTGACGACCTGTCTCTCTCCACGCGTCTCGGTTCTCTGATGATTTTGGCGAATTCTGGGAGTTTGCTGTCTCGTATGGCTTGTTCAATGGCGTCTTTAAGGTCGAAACAATCTTGTGTTCTGTGACCGTAACCTCGGTGGTATTCGCAGTAAAGGGTCTTGTTGCCTCCTGTCCTTTCTTTGAGTTGCCGTGCTTTCGGAATGATGCCTCGATCTGCTATTTGGTGGTATACCTCGGTAATTGGTGCTGTCAGGGGCGTGTAGTTTGAGAATTTGCCTATTCTCGGTGGTCGGCTGGTCGGAGATTAAATTTGGAATTATAATTATTCACCTAATTAATCTTACAAAAATTTTTTCTCACGTGAAATCCAATAAATTTAGTTTTAGAATATTTCAATTAGGTATTATTAACAGTTGATAGTGAAAATAATCCAATAAAAATCATGTGTAGTCAATTTGGACTTTAAAAATTAAAATTAAAGTCTCAAATTGATTTTTTTTGTTAATTAAATAATAGAGTATAGTATATTTTTGTCCCTAAAATTTGTTTAAAGTTTAAAAATACTCATAAATTTTATTTTATTTCAATTTTATTCTAGAAATTTTCGATTTACATCAAATATATCCTTTACAACTAAATTTTAAAAAAATTTAGGACTAATCTAACTGAAGGTATCAGTAACCTAGGTGTGAATCTTGAAAGCAATTACAGAAGCATGAGAGAATAGAGAGAATAGAGAATGAGAAAATGAAGAGAGAAGAAGAGGGGTTCTGTTCTTGAATTGAAGAAGAAAAGGGAAAGTAAAGTTAGCTACAGTAACAGAGTTCTTACAGCATATATAAAAAGAGAAAGTGTGAGCTAGCTCTAACTAACTAGCTTCTAGAAAGTTCCAGCTTAACAACTAACTAACTGTAATTAACTAGTAGCAACTTGTACACCAGCTTGTACTTGCTTAGCTGGCTTAGCTCTAAGCATAATGTCAATATATCCATCATCATCTCTAGTTTTCTTTTCTTCTATTTTCTTCAACGTGCAAGCCTGTTTTTGAGCTGCTTCAGTGATCTGTTCTTGGACTGTTTCAGTAACACTTAACTTCTCTCTGAAGTGCAGGAAGGCTTCGGATGGAATTGCCTTTGTGAGAATGCCAGCTACCTGAACTGCTCTTGGGATGTGGCTCACTCTTATGCGCTTCTTGTTGACATGATCTCTCACAAAGTGGAGATCAATTTCAAAGTGCTTGGACTTTGAATACAGAATGGGTTTGCAGCTAGCAATACTGCACTCTGGTTCTCGCAGTATAGCATAGGAGACTCCTTGGGTGAGAATTGAAGCTCACACAGCAAACTGTTTACCCAAATTAACTCAGCTACTAGGTCTGCCATGCTTCTGTACTCTGCTTCTGTACTGGATCTAGCAACTGCAGTCTGCTTTCTTGAAGCCCAAGATACCAAGTTTGACCCCAAGAACACACAATGGCCACTGGTGGATTTTCTATCATCAGGATCCTCAGCCCAGTCCGAATCACTGTAGGCAGTGATTGCCATAGAATTCTCTTTCTTCAGATTCAACCCATAGCTTGCAGTTCCACTCAAATACCTCAGCACTCTTTTTACCATCTTCCAATGACATTCTAATGGAGCTTGAACAAACTGTGCCAGCTTGTGTATATTAAAGGATATTTCAGGTCTTGTTATTGTCAGCTATTGCAGGCTGCCAATCAAGGACTTGTAAAGGGCTGGATCATGAAAATTTGCACCTCCAAAGGCTGATAACTTGACTGTGGAGGGTAATAGAGTGTGGCAGGAAGTGCATCCTACCATGTTTGCCTTCCTTAGTAGCTCCTTGATGTACTTTTCTTAGGTGAGAATTAGTCCACCACTGCTTGTTCTTGTCACCTGAATGCCAAGAAAATAGTGCAGGCTTCCCATGTCTTTTAGGGCAAACATGTTGTTTAGCTTCTTGATAACTTGATTAATTGTGCTTTCAGATTCACCAGTGACTATAATATCATCTATATAGACTAGCACAAACATTCTTTCTCTTTGACGACTGCTTTGAAACACAGAGACATCATATTTTGTGGGGGTGAAGCCAATATGTTTTAGACCGGATGCTAGCTTGCTGTACCACTCTCTTGGTGCTTGTTTTAGGCCATAGAGGGCCTTTGTCAGCTTGCACACTAGTGATGGATCTCCCTGTTCATACCCTTGAGGATGCTTCATGTATACTTCTTCTGTTAAGTCCCCATGTAGAAAGGCATTATTAACATCGAGCTGCCTTATTGTCCATGAGTTTGCCAGGGCAATGTTCAGAATTACTCTGATAGATATAGGTTTCACTACAGGGCTGTAAGTCTCTGTAAAGTCGAATCCCGGTCTTTGGGCATAGCCTTGAGCCACCAGCCTTGCCTTGTATTTCTTCAAAGAACCATCAGAGTTGTACTTTGCTCTAAAGACCCACATACTGCCTATTGCCTTTCTGTTTGGTGGCAACTGCACTAGCTTCCATGTATTATTTTTCATCAATGCATCATATTCCAGGTCCATTGCTGTTTTCCACTCTGGCATGTCAAGTGCTTGCTTCACACTTCTAGGCTCTAGGCTAGCTTGAAATGCTCTTGGTCTCACAATTCCTGCCTTGCTTCGAGTGACCATTGGATGAGTGTTAATAGTTGGTGGGACTTCTTGATAGGGCTCAGAGATTGGCAAGACTATCTCTATGTCACTGATTGGTATGGGGACAGGTACTGATGAGTCTGCTATATGTCTTTGAGAGTTTCTTGCTGTGGAAGGAAGTGTTGAAGGTGGGATTGGCTGAGTTATTCTATCTGAGGCTGACTGAATTGGATGCTGTGTTGAGGCTGAAGTCAATGGGCTTGATGGTGAACCTGAGCCTTGGGTTGATTGACTTGTTGGAGTTGAGTTTGGTCGAATTTGAGCCTGTTGAGAGGGGAGGACTGGCTGCATTCTTAGAGGTGAGCTTGTAGCATCTTGTGCTGCTATTGTGTTTGTTAAAATTGGAAGCATAGGAATGGTAGGTGGCTGTGATGCTTGATCAATTGAGGATGCTGGCAATTGACTTCTTTCTTTGAGATTCTCAAAAGGAAATTTGTTTTCAACAAATACTACATTTTGGGTGATGATTGTCTTCCATCTTGGGTGAGGCATTTATAGCCCTTGTGGGCTGTGCTATAGCCAATAAATGTTCAAGGTGAGGATCTGAAGTCCAGTTTATGTCTGTTATAGGGTCTTTGATGAGGAAAACAAAGACAGTCGAAGACTCTAAGATCTGCATATGTTGGTGTTTTGCCAAAGAGCTTTTCTGTGGGGGACACTCCTTATAAGACTGGTGTAGGCAACAGATTGATCAACCTTGCAGCAGTACTGAAAGCTTCACCCCAGAATTTTGTTGGCATGGAAGCACCAGCCAATAGTGTGAGTCCCATTTTCACTATATGTCTGTGCTTTCGTTCTGCTGATCCATTTTGTTGATGGACGTGAGGGCAGGAGAACCTGTGCTGCACTCCTTTTTTCTTTAAGATTTTAGACAAAATAACATACTCAGCTGCATTATCAGATTGTAACATTTTTAATTTTGTATTCAATTACAATTCAACCATTTGTTGGAAGTGACAAAAAACTGATTTAAGTTGAGCTCTAGATTTAATAAGGTAAAACCAAGTCAACTTTGAAAAGGCATCAATAAAGATCACAAAGTACCAGTTTCCACTACTATCTGGCAGGGGTGCAGGTCTCCAAATGTAAGTCAACTTCGAAAAGGCATCAATAAAGATCACAAAGTACCAGTTTTCACTACTATCTGGTAGGGGTGCAGGTCTCCAAATGTCTGAATAGACAAGATCTAATGGTGATGTATATATTGTTTGTGAAGGTAAAAATGGCAATTGATGTGATTTTCTAATACAACAAGCTTCACAGACTTCTTTATTAGGTGTAAAAGAGAGATTACAAGACTTAAGTATTTTTGACACTACACTTGAATTTGCATGACCTAATCTTGCATGTCAAATCTGAAATTTATTTGACTGTGTTAGTGAAGAGATGTAGACTGAGGGTGTGTGTGCAGTAGTGATGTTCCCAAACTTATACAAGCCTCTATCAACACTCCCTTGGAGGAGGAGTTCTTTACTTCCCTGTGATTTAATGCAGCATTTGTCAGCATGGAATTCAAAGAAAACTCTATTATCACAGCAGAATTGATGTACACTCATAAGATTTTTTGTGATTTTAGGTACATGAAGCAGTTTTGTTAGGAATAGTAATTTAGAGCTCAAATCAGTGTTAAAGCACATTTTTCTAACATGGTGAATATGCATACCTAAACCATCTCCTATGACAACTTGCTCATTCCCTGTGTATTCTTCTTTCTCTATCAGGTTCTGTGCATCATGAGTGCCATGATGTGTAGCTCCTGAATCAGGGTACCAGTTTGGATCTTCCATGGTTGAAGGTGTTGTCAACATATTACTATAGTTTGCCTTTGGCTGAGTGATCTGATTATTGCTACCATAGGTATCTTCATACTGTTCTTTATCATATCTGTACCAGCAGAATTTGGCTGTGTGTCCTACTTTATCACAGACCTGACATTGTGGCCTGGCATCTCCTTGCATTATTCTTCCTTTTTCATAGGAGCCTCTGCCTCCTCGAGACATTCTTCCTGTTCTGCCACGAAAGTTACCTCTAAAGTTTCCTCTGCCTGCAGAGTTCTGAGAGTAAGACTGACCTTGTTGAGCTTGTGTGTACTGTGAGTGCTGAGCTATATTTGCTTGCATAAGAGTTTCTGATTTTCTAAACCTTGCTAACATGCTTTTATGAGCTAGCAACAGTGCTTCTAATTCTCCTACTGTTATGCTAGTAGATCTTGCTAACACAGAGGTCATGACATTTCCATATTCTTCAGTTAAACCATGTAAGATTGCATTAACATGATCACTCTCTTTTATTGGTTCACCAACAGAGGCTAATGCATCAACAGTACTCTTAATTAGGGGTGTTCAAAACCGAACCAGACCGAATAAAATAGGCCAACCGAACCGAAAAAATCGAGAACTGAATAAACCGAAAACCGAAAAAATTGAAAAAATCATATTTTGCTATTTTTTATGCGGTTCGGTTCGATTTTCAGTGTTGATACTAAAAACCCTAATCGAACCAACCGAACCGGTCAATTAAAAACCATAAAAAACCATTCGCCCCCCAACCCCAAATGGCCCAAACCCAACCCATCAGATAACCTAACTCCTATTCTCCTAACCTAGCGCAGCCAAGAAACCCCATTACCCCAACCCCTCCCAGCCCCCTCCTTGCAGCACCTCCATTTTCGTTTGAATTTCTGGTAATTGTTAAATAATTTTATTTTGTTTGAATTTATGCTTTTGTTTGAATAATTTCTGTTCTTTGTTCAGTGTAATTTTGCTTTTTTTTGAATAATTTCTGTTCTTTGTTCAGTGTATTTTTGTTTGAATTTCTGGTAATTGTTAATAATTTTATTTTGTTTGAATTTCTGCTTTTGTTTGAATAATTTCTGTTTTATGTTCATTGTTCATTGTTCAGTGTTTCTGGGTTCACCCACTCAGCGCCACGATCATCAGTTCAACCCACTCCCAGCACCTCCCAGTCTCCCACTCAGCCTTCCTCCCAAGTCAATATGGACCCCGAGCCACCGATTCAGGTAATTTGAACCATTTTCTGTTTACTGGTGCATTGTTGATTTGTTGCTACTTGCTGTTTACTGGTGGGTGTATTGTTGATTTGATGAATTATTTTATTGTTGGTTTTGTTGCTGGCTTGCTAAAATCCAATGCTAAATCGTCCAAACTATATAGCTTGATTATGCATGATTAGGTAGAAGCTAAGTTGGGGATATGTATCCCACATATTGAGTATATGAAGTTTGTTATGTATCTATTTGAGCATAATTTTAATATACAGAACATGGATGCTTTATGTTGTTTTTCTAACTCGCATTCTTTCACTACAGATCTTCAATCTGCTTATTTGGGTTAAAGATCTCTGTTATTCTCAATCATGACAACTAGTAAGCAATCATATATGCCTTCCCTACTTTAGTCTTCCTTACTTAAACTCGTTTTTGCTTTTTTGAGATAAGATATTGAATGTATATTATTTCCTTGCAAGACTACAATTTGAGAATAATTGTGAAATTGGAGTGTTTTCTAAACTTACTAATACCTATTGTTTGGTTGCCAATTTGCCATAGGAGGATCTGAAAACTTCTACAGATTTTCATTCTTTTTGGATTAGTGATGAATTTAATTTTAGCTTATTTAAAATTGTCTTCAAATGGTTTGCTTTTTTTAAAATGGTTCTAATTTTAACTTATTTAAAATGCCTTTATTGTGTTTTGCTTCAGTTCTTACTTCTGAGTTCAAGTTTATATTTCTTTAATTTTCATGTTTATTAAGTATGGTCATTTTAGCATAGGTGTATTGTGGTACTGTAATACTTTAATACAAACAAATAAAAAAATGTAACATTAATTTTAGCTATACTTTTTAAGTGTTATCATCAAAATATATAATCACCATAAGTCCATAATTATTGGAATAATAACTACCATAAAATTCACCTTAAAATATATATATTAATTACATAAATTAAATCCTCTTACATTTAAATTTTTGCAAGAGTGTATTTGCCAAAGCTATGTGAGAAGCACAAGACAAACCCTCACCGTACCATGGATGAGCTAATGAGCTCAGGAGAAGCAGTCCCAAGACCTATTTCTAATCTCTTTTAATAAATTTTATCAGCATCTGCCCTTTCTCCATAGTGATCATCATCATCCTTTTTCAATCTTCTCTTTAAGAGATGGTGCAAATTTTAATGGGTTGGGTTCGGATTTAAACATTGGTGTTGGTATAGAGTTTAGCATTAAGTATGTAACTAGTTATATATGTGTTATCCAAATTTGTGAAATTTTAGAAATATTGTTGGTCCTCTTTTTGAGAGAGATGATATAAACCTCGATACAATAAGAAAAGTGTTATTTCAGTTTGTCGATTTCAATGTTATGACTTTGCATAATAGTATGGTAGAATTTTTTTATTTGATTGAAAAAACCGAACAAACCGAACCGCACAAAACCAATTTTAATTAGTTTGGTTTGGTTCGGATGACCTTGACAAAAAAACCGAACCAAACCGAACTGCACTTTAATTAGACAATCGGACCGGATGGCTTTTCCTTCAAAAACCGAACCAAACCGCACCGCGAACACTCCTACTCTTAATTGACAAAACATACTCAGTGACTGACATACCTATCTGGATCGTGCTCAATTTGTTCTTCAGCTGCATCACCTTGGCCTTGATCTGAGATGCGAAGTGATCTTCTAGCCTTTTCCAGATCTGGTGCGTGAGCATGCATCCAACCATTCTTGTGGTGAAGGGATTCGTCATTGAGGCTAGTAACCAAGACTTCAAGAGAGCATCTCGCCGCTTCTATTTCTGGAACTCTAGATTCGCTGTACCATTCGGAAGAAGCACCTGAGGAATGTTCTCTCCAGTGAGATGATTCAACATGTCATTGCCTTTGATTGTTGATTCTACTTGATCTTTCCACTGTAGGTAGTTGTTTTCATCCAGCTTCATGGATATGGTAGTTGCAACGAAACTTTGCACCATGATTCTCGAGCAGTCTTCAGTCAGAGATTTAATTGGCTGCTTGTGGAAGCTATGGCCCCATAAGCTCTGATACCATGAAGGTATCAGTAACCTAGGTGTAAATCTTGAAAGCAATTACAGAAGCATGAGAGAATAGAGAGAACAGAGAGTAAGAAAATGAAGAGAGAAGAAGAGGGGTTCTATTCTTGAATTGAAGAAGAAAAGGGAAAGTAAAGTTAGCTACAGTAACAAAGTTCTTACAGCATATATAGAAAGAGGAAGTGTGAGCTGGCTCTAACTAACTAGCTTCTAGAGAGTTCCAGCTTAACAACTAACTAACTGTAACTAACTAGTAGCAACTTGTACACTAGCTTGTACTTGCTTAGCTGGCTTAGCTCTAAGCATAACGTTAATACATCCATCACTAACAATAATGTATGATAAATATATTTGATTTGCTTATATTAAAAGGTATTCTTGTGAAGTTATTTCTGAATTGGTCATAGTTCTTTTGAAAAATTAATTATTAGGAGTAAATTTGATGTAAATAAAAAATTTCTAAGATAAAATTAAAACTAAATAAAAATTAGAAAAATTTTTAAAACTTTAACAAATTTCAAAAACAAAAAATATATTTTACCCTAAATGATAATATATACATCACAAAATAATTATATCATGTATCATTATTTAACTGATAAAAATATCAATCTAGTTTAAAGATGTATTTTCTAAAAATAAATTTTTCATATATCAAAAACTAAATTAAAGTATTTAATTTTTAGGGTCTATTTTTACTATTAACTCATATTAGTGATTGAAAACTCTAAAACGTACCATACACACGCCAATCTTATCTTTGTTTGAGGCATTCGACTTTTGCATAGAGGCTTAGAGAGTTTTAGCTTTGTTTTAATTTGGAGATTGTAAATGGAAGGAGGAATCATTGAGTCATAATTCCAAATAAAAGGTACACAACATTAATCATGTATATGATCAGAACTACATGGGTGTTCTCTGATTAAGTTATCTATAGCAAATGTATTTAAGATTTATGGATGCTTGTGAATCTTTAAAATTTTTTCCATTATTAATAATTTCATGAAGGAAAATATTTGAAAAACAATAAAAATCCATCTAAATCAGTTTAAAATTGCAGAAATTAATTTACTAATAGTATAAAAAAACAGTGATATTCAACTATATTAGTGTATGGTATGTTATTCACATATGTAGATTTGCATGTTTAGTGATCTACAAAATACAAGTTACGTTTTGGATGAAATAAAAAAAAAAAAAGAAAAAAGACGTTTGCAAAATAGCTGCGTTTGGTATGGAGGGACAATCACATATCAAAACGTGTCCCATATTCCTTGCATGCTGACAAGACCAGCCGGTTGACCACCTTAAAATTGCCCAAACGCGACTTGCATTTGGCAGGTAGGCAGAGGCAAATCACAAGTTACAATTGACATGGTGCATAGCTGCATGTCTGACACGTGTTGGAAGAGAAAGTTGAAAGGGGTCTTTATAACGCAAAACGCAAGTTAGGGAGAAGTGAGCTTGTTTCACTTTGGTGAGGATTTGTGATTTTTGACTTCCACGAGGATTTCGGCATTTTGGTTGCGAGGGAGGGATTTGGTTGCGATAGTTTGTGAATGAAGAGTGAAATTAAGAAAAAAAATAGTTCGTGATTTTACATTATCTCAAAAACATATGATTGAATATCTAGATCATCTTCAATGGGTAAGTATTTGTTGAGTTTGGAAAATTGAAATGATGATCAAACATTATTAAAATGTAGATTAAGAAATTATTAAAATTATTATTAAGTATTTTATTTAATAATTTTCAATAAGTTATTTGATGATATTTGTTCAAGTGTGCAGGCAAGCAATTTAATTTTATATTGGACCAAAAGTTAAACAAACCCAATTTGATCATTAAACAAATTCAAGCCTTGGAAAAAATTAATCAAATCAGGTGGCTGAATGATAAAAAGAAAAGAAATCCAAAATAAGCCCAAATCCATCAAAGCCCATGATAAATTAAAGAAAGAAACCAAAGCTTCCTAAAGTCCATACGGTGATCTCATGTCCATAAGTCTCTCATTGGAAAGTTTTCATGACATGGTTACTGGAACCCAAATCTCAATTCAATTAAATTCATTTCTTGGTAACTAAAAAGCTTAACACGTGACTCCATGCATTGGTAACTAGAAGTGAAAATTAAATTTGATTTAATCATATTGAATCCTTTACATGTTACTTTATGCATAGGGGAATGGAAGTGAGACTTCAATTTGTTTTAATTTCATTCATTGCATCCTTCAAAAGTTTCCTTCTTTCTTCTCTCTCCTCTCTCTTGTCTTTCAGTCATGTCAACAGGAAAGAAGAAGATAGAAGTTATCAGAAGAAAAGTAAAGTCACAAAGAAAAGCATATGGAAGAAAGGCTTTGAGGAAGGAAGATCTGAAGTAAGGCATGACAAGATTTTTGCCATTGAAGGCATGATTTGAAGAAGGCCTTCAAGATTTTTGAAGCCAAAAATAGAAGCAATCCGCTTCTGTCAGAGAAGAAGATCTCAGTTACAAAAGTTCACTTCCATTTTTGTTTATCAAAGAAAGAAGGTAGCCGCCGAGCTACACGTAGGTAGAAGCAAAAATGGAAGGCAAGAAGCTAGCCTGGGTCAGACGCTCATCAATGATCAGAATCCAATCTTGGGGCCAAAGTAAAGTTCAACGGCTCAGATTCAAATTGCATGAAGAAAAAGGTTGAAAGAGAAGATTGAAGGTAGGGTTGCATGTTTGATTTAGTCACTGCTTCTACCCTCTCTCTCCTCTGTCACGCCATTGCTGCATGTGTATTGGGAGAAGAGAGCCAACATGTGTTGAAGAAGGTTTCAACCTTGGAAGCTTCCCCTTCTATAATAAGGGTGAACGGCCAAGGGTTGAGATCAAGGAGTTAGAGCATACGTTTGGATTCCCATAGCTCTTTGAGCTATTTATTCTTCTCCTTCTTAGCTTTCATTGAATATTTCTTTTTCTCAGTGAGTCTGTTTGTGTTTCATTGGTAAAAGGCAGAATGTGAGGTTTTGTAAGAAAAAGTCAATGAGTGAAAAAAGGCAGAGAGTTAAAGATAAAGCCATAGTTATCTTAGAAATTTTTTGTATGTATTTCTGTTTTGTTATCATGATCCTCAGGGGATTTCCTTCCAAGTTGGGTTAGAACTTTGCGGATTGAAAGCTAGGTTTGAGTCCTAGTCAAGTTCAGATTGGGTTAGAATCTGGACATGTTCCCTTACAAGTTGGGTGAGCACTTTGCAGTTGAAAGCTAGCTTTTGAGTCCTAGTCAAGTTCAGATTTGGGGATAGAATCTGGATTTGTCCCAGATAGGATTGGGTAGATCCTATGGAAGAATTGGTGTATGTAACTGATGATTATAGTGAAATTCCGTCATGGTTGTGATGGAGACTGGATATAGGCTGCATTGCACTTAGCAGCTGAACCAGGATACTTCTGGGTGTGATTCTCTCTTTCTCTTCTACTCCTATTCTGTTTATGTTGCGTTAGAGACAAAATTGAAAAATATTTCCTAACCGATTTCGAGATAAAAAGAAAATATCTCTTGACTTGTTATGATACAAAAAGCAGAAATATCTCCTGAAGTTTCTTTGAAAAAGCAGAAATTAATATTCAGCAAAAATGGGTTAAAATTCAACCCCCCTTCTCTTAGCCACTGATTACCATCAATTGGTATCAGTACTTGGTCTCAAAGAGATCAAGCTTCACAGCTTGGAGGAAAGATCCTGATGGCGGACAACATGGATTTCAACACAGTGGCTTATACTCTGATAGAAGGACAGTCCAATAATAGACCTTCATTCTTCAATATGAAAAACTACAACTATTGAACAGAAGGGAATGAAGATAAAAAAAAGGAAAGGAGATGAAACTAAATGTCAAGGTTGTCAACATGCTGAACTGTGCAACCAGCTTCAAAGAATACCTGAATGTTTCAAGATGCAAAACAGTAAAGAAAATCAAGGATAAGCTCCAAGGCACACCTGAAGGCACCACACAAGTAAAAAAAAACCAGAAGTGACATGCTGAGCAGAGAGTATGAGATGTTCTCTATGAAGGAAGGAGATTCAATTAATGACATGATTCTTTATCATCATTAATAGTTTGGATGCTATGGGATTACTCATTTCGAACAGATGCTAGAGAGAAAAATTTTGAGAAGCTTGACAAGAGAGTGGAAAGTCAAATGACCTGTAATGAGTTGAGAGAAAAGTTACTAGCATATGAAATCACAAAAAAATGATGATACAAAAAAAAAAAGAAAAGAAGTGGCTCTTAAATCTTGCACTGAATCATTGAATGATGAATCCAATGACTATTTATAAGATGACGAATTTGTATGTTTCGCTAGAAAACTTAGAAGAATGATGAAGACTCAAAGGAAGAAGCAGAGGTGGCAACTCAAAGGAACCAAAAGGGAAGGGACTTATAGCTTCTTGGGAGGATCTCAAGATTGACTCAGATGAGAAAGAAAACTTCGAAGATGAAGCTCAAATCTGTTTCACAACTGATGATGAAGATAAACAAGAAGAGGTAAATTGCTCTGACTTATCTCTTGATGATTTGCATGTTATTATTGATGATCTCACTCACCTTTTTGAAACATTGCTGTATAAATACAACAAATAGAAATATGAGAATGAAGTTTTAAAAGCTAAAAATGAGTTTTTAAAAGAAAAGGTAAAGGAGACCAAATGTGCTTTTAATTTCATTGAAGAAAATAGATTTTTGAAATCTGAAATTGAAAAGTTCAAACGAAAGCACATTATTAATCCTTCTCAAGACTTGTTGCTGAAAATAAAAGATTAAATAAAGTGATAAAAAAATTTGAATAATGATTTTGGCAAAATTTGTACATAGTTCAAGCAACTTGGACAAATTACTTGCTAATCAAAGACTGTTGTTTGAAAAAATCAGATTTAGGGTATGTAACAAAAAATGATGCAATTTTTTTTAAAAATCACTTGCAAAATTTTCAGCATCATTTTCAAGAATAAAATCATCATTTGATAAATCTGGTCTTGAATGTTCATCTAACCTTGATGATGATTTTGAAACGCTAGATTTTGATAAAAATACATCTTATTAAAAATCTGAACCTGCTTCAAATAAACTCTGGTCTGGGTTATATCTCTAACAATGAGGACGTTTTTAGAAAATTTCTCTTTCACAAAAGAGCCTCATGTTCTAGAAACCCATTTGTGTCAAGAAACTCTGGTTTAAGGTTTCTGGCAAAAGGAGGTACTAATGTTAGAGATGGATCTTTCAAAAGAAATGCACCCTTTCAAATACCAAAAAACTCAAATCTTTTGATCACCATCAGCATCATATCTTAAAGTGTTTTTAGCAACATGCTCACACAAATCACTGTTTTAATTGCAATAAATCTGGTCACTCTTTTTCTCAATGCTTTATTGACAAAAGAAGAGTAAAAAACAAAACATACAAGGTTTTTTGTGATTTTAATGTACATGGGCAACCAAGAAAGATTAACTTCAAAGGATCCAAATTAGTTTAGATACCTAAGGTCACTTGAAAGATTTGTGTAGTTTTGCTTAGCATCTAAGAAGAAGAAAGATATGTGATACTTGAATGGGGGATGTGATGAACGGATTTTTGCTAGTAAAGAATTCACAATAAATTCTCATTGCAAGTATAGTTTCTAAACCAACAATAATCATTTCATACAAAAAAATTTGGTTGTCACTAAAACAAACCCAATAAAATTAAACCGAAGTATTTAAACCTCGGGTCGTCTCTCAAGGAATTGCAGGGAGGTGTATTACTTATAATTGGTTATAAGATTGTATCTTTTTGGATTTTTATAAAGGTTGAACAAGGAAAGTAAATAACAAGAAAGTAAACTAATAGCTAAGAAAGCTCTTGGCAAGGTATGAGAAATAGAAGTCCTATCCTAGCTATCCTTATCAATTGTGACATCAATTGTCCATTGCTCCCACTTAGTTAACCTCTAACTATGAAGAAAAGTCAAGTGGATGAATCAATTTGATTCCTCAAGTCCTAGTCAACTCCTAAGGAAAGACTAGCTTTAGAGGGATCCAAATAAACTAGAAACTTTCAATCGCTAATCAACAAAAGAGTTTGATAACTATAACTTAAGAGTCTCCAAATACTCAATCTAAGCTAAGAACATAAAAAGCTAACTTAAAATCTAACCAAGCATTTTATCAAATATCTGGAAGGCACAACATAAAAGTATAGAAAAGCAATAAAAGATAATAAAATCCAAATAACCAATTGAAAGCATCAATAACATAAATTGAAGAAAGAAATCATAGATATGAAATACCTCAAATTACATGAAATAGAAAATCAAATCTAACATGAGAATTCATAAAATAAAATAGCAACACAAAGTAATCAATAAAGTAAATAAATAAACTAGAATGCTAAGACAAATAAAAGTAGAAGAGAAACTAAATTAAACTAAGATAGAGATCTGAAATTGAAAATAGCTAAACCTAAGAATCCTAAAACCTAGAGAGAGGAGAGAGCCTCTCTCTCTAGAAAACTACATCTAAAACCTAAAATTATGTGAATAAAAGTTCTATGAATGAATGAATGAATGTGATTCCCCCACTCTGCAGCCTCTAATATATGTTTTTCGGGCTTGAAACTGGGCCAAAAGGAGCCCAAAAATTCTTCCACTTTTTGCATGCTTCCTTTCCATCATCTAAGCCATTTCTGCCTTAGAAACCCTAAAAACACTCAGCACACATATCACGGCATCGAATGGTGATAAATGGTAGTTAAAAATTGACAATTTAAAGGCCTAGGAAACATGTTTTCAACTATATCATAGAATTAGGAAAGAAAATGTAAAACACGCAATTCATATGCATAAGTGTGAGAATAATGGATAAAATCCGCTCAATTCAATACAAAGTAAATTGTAAAAAAGCGGTTTATCAATCTCCCCACACTTAAACATTAGCATGTCCTCATGCTAAGCTCAAGAGAACCAAAAGAGTGAAGGCAGAATGATGGAACTTATGCAATGCAACCCATTTAGATGCAAGCTACCTACATGCATCATGCTATTCTAAGTACTATATATATATATATATATATAAGCATATATGTGGTCAAAGTGAGTTAAAATTCCAAGAATTCATATATACACAATCAAGGACTAAAGTCAATCATATCAAGTCACATTCACAATTGAGTTGAGTTAATCAGAAGGGTTTACAAACTTGCAAGACAAGTAATGATCAAATATGGACATATGGAAATGAGCAATTGAACCCTCACTGGATTTGTATGTGCACTCTAATCACTCAAGTGTTTGGGGTTAAACAACTCAAATCTCCTCTAGTCATGCTTTCTAGAATTTTGTTCTTCATCTAACCAATCAACAATTATCAAATATACAAATACAAATATCATGAGGGCTTTTCAAGGTTGTAGTGGGGCTAAGGTAAGGATGAGGGTATATATATATGGCCAAGTGAGCTTTCATATGAATCTTTGACTAACCTAAGTTCTCACCTAACACATACACATACTCTATACAATTCTAAAATTAAGCTTAGCTACCCAAAATCTCACTTTTACATATTTTCACACACTCATGTATTAATTTTTAATTTCATTACATATGCATTGATCTTTTTATTGAACTTAATATTGGGGTAATTTTATTCCCCTATTCATTTATTCCTTTTTTTTTAATGAAAGCATAATATATCAATGCATATGTTTCTCTAATTTCACATGAGTAGGCACCCAAATTCCCAATATTTGTTAATATAAGCAAAAACACATTCTCATTAACTATAGGTCTCACATTTCCCCACACTTAGTTGACACACAATCTCTATCTTAAGCTAACCAAATATTCAAATAGGGTAATTAATTATTTTTCCACTTAAGTCTAGTGATGTGGTAATATAAAGAACAAAAAGGGGGTTAAGAGGGCTCAATGTGGCAAACAAAGGTAAATGAAATGGTAGGCTATTTAGGATAAGTGAGCTAATATCAAATGATGGCCTCAATCACATATAAGCATGAACATACACTAAATAATGGACATATAGAATGGAACAAACCAAAGATTGCAATCATAGAGAAGAAAACACACAAGAATAAAAACATGTTTTTCCACATCACAACTAATAAACTAAAAGTGCAATTCAAGCTAAATATCCAAGATATATACAAGTCCAAAGTGCAAAATACAACAAAGTAAAAATAAACAGAAGTACAATAAAATATAAATGTGCAAGTACTAAAAGAAAAATAAAATAAAATAAAGCAAAATACAAAATAAAGCAAAATACAAAATAAAGCAAAATAGAATAAAAGTCTGAAATGGTTCACCAAAATATAATCCGCCGGAGACGGCGACCTCCCCACACTTAAAGCACAGCATCGTCCTCGATGCTCTCAGTCAAGCTGGGTGTGAAGGATCATCACCTGCAACTCTATCGTCGCCTGTCAAAGGATGTGCCGCTGGCTCTGTAGGGTGCTCAGGCTGAGTCGCCTCCTGCTGGGTCTCTTCCTGCTCATCCTCCTCCTTCTCCGAGTGCTTCGAGGGTGTGTCAGGCTCAGAGGGGATGTCAGTGCACCCAGTAGTCACAATCAGCTTCAGATGTGCATAGCGTTGCTTATTGTGACGCTCCATCTGATCAAGGCGCTCAAAAAGGCGGTGCACAAGATGGTAGACTGGCTGAGAAACGGATGATGGTACTGCGGAAACAGGTGGTGCTGCAGGTGCTGAAGGTGCTGCAGAGGATCTGCATCAGTAGAAGTAGTAGAAGTAGGTGGTCTGTGGCCTAGAGGTCCAAACCGCTTGCCGTGCGGAATAACCTTCTTCCAGTCGGCAATCGGTGGTCTCTCATCTTCTAGCTCCCAAGGCACCTCAGCTCGACAAGCCATCTGGGGGATCAAATAAGGAAATGGCAGGGTGCTTCTGACATGAACTCTAGACATGTACTTTCTGATGAGCTATGGAAGGTATAGGTCCTTTCCTTCCATGACGCACCAAATAAGGATGATCATGGCAGCTGGCACTTCTGACTCGTGAGTACTAGGCATAACATAGTTACTCAGTATCTGTTGCCACATCCTAGCCTCATCATTGAGATAAATAATCTTTATACCCAGTGGAGTTACCTTTGACTTTCCCATAGCCCACAGAACATGAGGATCAATGGCTATGGTACGCCAGACAGTATTCCAATCAAAACTCATGAATCTAATAGACTCCTCGGCCTTCTGAAAACCATCTGTATCATCTGTTTTAGGCTGGAAGTGGAGGATATCCTCTATCGCCTCCTCTGTGACTAAGATCTGCTTTCCCCTAAGCTGCACTACATCAAGGGTCGTCCTATAATAGTTAGAATAGAACTCACAGACCCATGATGCATTTACCTCTGCCAGATCTCTATCCAAAAATACCCAACCTCTCTGTTTGATCTGATGTTCAGTGTACTTCCTTAATTCGGTTGGTATTTTGAGCGTCTTTTCCAAGTAGAGGTGCCGTTTTTCCGTAAAGACCGGAAACTTGAGTTCACAGTAAAGATTGGCAAATTTGACTGGGTCATTAGCAGGCACAAGTTGATCAGCTTTTTCTTGATCAGTAAAGTTCTTTTCACACCAAAATTCATCCGATAGAACATTCGATAGAGCAATGGATGACTGTCCTCTCTTCTTCTTACCGGAGCTGGATTTAGCCTTGCCTTTTCCTTTCCTATCAAACATCCTGGAAAATAGAATTTCCAGGATATAGATTATCAAATTAAAGCAGAGAAATAAAAAGGCAAACAATATGCAAGCATAACAAGCAGTAGATAGGCAAAAGAGGAGTTGAAGCTAACACATGAAGTGAGTCAGAAAGACATAAATCCTTGGAATGAAAGAAAGGTAGGATTCAAAGAAATCAATCAGAAATCACAATCCAAGAATTTATACAATGAAATTCAGAATATTTGTTTGTTAAGAAACAACAATTATCATGCCTCGAAAGAAATTAAGAGAGTTAGTTCGAAAAGGGTGAAAACAAAAAAGAAAAGTGAGAATGTCAATTTAGTTAAAGGTTAGAGAAGTAGGTTAGAATTAGTGGCATGGTAATGTAGTTCCTAACTAAAAGAAGTTCAAAAGGTTTAAGAACAAGCAAGCTCACATTCAAGCATACAATGTAAGTCATTGATGATAAAACATGTAATGAAAGAAGCACAAAAAGAATTAAAATCATCAACAATGCATTTCAAATAGAAAGGGAACCAAAAGGAATGGAAATGCTAACCCATCATCCCATGAATTGGCTTTGGTTTAAACCAAATAAATCACAATTCAAAAGTACTAAAGTCAATTCATGAGTGGAAGTTGAGTAAAACAGTTTTCAAAAAATTGAGCAGCATTCCGGCAGTAATGTGAGCGTTCCCGGAGTAAATAAACAGCAGCAAAGAAACAATTCAAGCTCGATTTCAAACGGAATCAGTAACTCATACGAATCTCAGAACGATTCATGCAAAACCAGCAACTATAATGTCAGATAAGCAAAGGGTGTATTTTCAAACATGAGCAGAATTTTCAATCCATATAACTCAGGATAGATTTGAACAAGAGTTGCACATGAACTTCATATGCATTGAGCATTATAAATCAAAACAGCAGCAAAACACTGAGTTAATCACAAGCAGGCAAGGCTGAGTTCAAATACTTTAAATGTAGAATTAAAAGAACATCTCAGCAGCCCTTAATCTTAAGGCAATAACATAATGGAAATTGAGATAGAGCAATTGATAATTCAAATTGAAGTCCAGAGAAGTGGTAACATGAATTATTCAAGAAGCTAGCATTGTCAACTCATATGAATTTACAGTATGAAGTAGGAAAGCATCAAACAACAGCAGCAACCAAAATTAGCAATAACAGTAGCATGGAAAACATTACAGAATATCAACATTATCATCACTGCAAACACAATTCAGACTTTGTTTATTCCAAAGAGCATCCAGTAGCATCAATAAATCAATTAAGCACAGGGTCAAATCATCAGCACAAACAAAGAAGGATTAACCATTCCCAGACAGCAAGAACAGAGCAATTATCAGACCTAAATCCACTAACCACATTCTAACTATCTAACCACCTAAAATCAACTAAGAACATGTATTTCTAATCTAATTAAACTAAGCAAAAATTAAATAAAGCTAACACAATTACCTAAACAAAATGATAAAGCAAGAAAAGAAATGCAAGGGAAAACATGGCAACCTGGGGCAAGCAGAAACAGAACTGGAAGAGGAAGTAAATGACACGGCTAACCCAGAAGTGGCATTGAGAAGGTGGTCACAGAGTAGCGAAACGCAGAGCAGGGAAGCGCAGCTTCTGCTCCGGTTGCAGTGACGGGAGGGAGGAGGGAGAAAAGGGGATAGAGAAAAGTAAGAGAAGAAGAAAGGAGGGAGAGGAAGGGGTGGTTGGCGGCGGTTCAGGGTCGCCGGACTTGAGCGTGATGGGACGTTGATGGTGGTGAGTGTGAAAGCTTTAATGGAGGGAAGAAGGTGAGAGAAAGGGACGTTGGGGATGAGAGGGATAGGGTTACGCGAGTGAGAAAGGTGCTTCACGTGAGGGTTAATAAAATTTAAATCCATGCGTATGCTTGAGCGTGGACAAGACAAAAATGCATCGACGCGTAAGCATCAGAGACGCGAATGCGTGAAGGGAGATAAATGAAGATGACGTATACGCGTGAAGCACGCGTACGCGTCAGCCAAAATTGTGCTAAACGCACAATTCCCGCGCCGTTTTCGTGCAACTCTCTGTTCAAGTTGAATGGGGCAGCATTTACGTGCGACGCGTACGCGTCAGGCACGCCCACGCGTGGTGTGCCAGAGTTGAAGATGACGCGGACGCGTTGCAGACGCGTGCGCGTGGGTCAAATTATGCTTTTTGCACACCAGCCGCACGATTCCATCACAATTTTCTGTTCGTTAGATGGGAGAGAGAGATTTGCATCGATGCCCACGCGTCGCGTACGCGTACGCGTGGGTTGCCCCTTTTTTTTCAGAATGCAGGTGATGATGCAGAAATTATGAATGAACACTGATAAAAATAAAATAAAAGAAAACTAAGAATAAAGAGGGACGATCATACCATGGTGGGTTGTCTCCCACCTAGCACTTTTAGTTAAAGTCCTTAAGTTGGACATTTGGTGAGCTCCTTGTCATGGTGGCTTGTGCTTGAACTCATCCTGAAACTTCCACCAATGCGTGGACTTCCAATAAGCTCTATCAATACCAAGTAAATTTCCCAAGCTTTGATGGAGTTCTTCACAAGCTCTGAGCTCCCAAAATTGATCCTCATATATTCCCAGATCCCAAATCTTGTTTCTACACCCGTCTTGAAGTGGATCACCATTGTCCCAACCGGGTGGTTTAGCCTTGAAATTCTCATTTAAGCACCCAAACATCCTCCTAGACCCAATCATTTGAGAATTATACCAACCCTTGCAATTAGGCCTTGAGCTTCCAACCATAACGAACCTAGGATGGTGTTGCCAACCACTAACCATCTTCATTTTACTCTTAAAACCACAGATAACTCTAAGTTGTCCATCCGTTTCAAGCAGACCATATTCAAGTGGGAAGGTAGAGTTTAAGGATAAGAATTTTACCCACTTGAACGTTGTGTTGGATGGTAATGGCTTGGGAAAAGGTATCTCCAGTGGCGGTGATAAACCACTATTTTATGGTTTATTTGTGCTCAATTGAGTGGATTTTATCAATCTTTCATACACTTATTCATATGATTTGCATGAGTTTACGTTTTCCTTCTTGATTTTGTGCTATGATTGAAAACATGTTTCTTTGGTCTTAATTTGCTAATATTAATCCTCTCTTATTACCATTAGATGCCTTGATATGTATGTTAAGTGATTTCAGAGATTACAGGGCAAGAATGGCTCAGATGATAGAAAGGAAGTATGCAAAAGTGGAAGGAATACAAGAAGTTGGAGAAATTGCTAAGCTGTCCAGCCTGACCTCTTCACACTCAAACGGCTATAACTTTAGCTATAGAGGTCCAAATGATGCAGTTCCAGTTGCGTTGGAAAGCTAACCTCCGGGGCTTCGATTTGATATATAATTTACTATAGCTTCCCTGAAGTCAGGTAACGCGAACGCATGGATCACGCGGACGCGTGACCTAGCAAAAGTGCAATCCGCGCGAACGCGTGGACGACGCCTCCGCGTCACTTTGCCGCGACCTGAATGTACTAGAATATGCTGGGGGCAATTTCTGGGCTGTTTTTGGCCCAGTTTTCGGCCTAGAAAACACAGATCAGAGGCTATAAAGTGAGAGAATGCATCCATTCATAAAAGAATAAGCTCACAATACACAATTTTAGGATTTAGATGTAGTTTTTAGAGAGAGAGGTTCTCTCCTCTCTCTTAGAATTTAGTTTTAGGATTTAGGATTATTTCTTCTTCATCAGAGGTTCAATATTCCTCTTATTTATTTTCTACTTTTATTATACACTTTTAATTATTATTTATCTTTTCAATTTGGCTTATGCTACATTCATGTTATGATTTTCTTAATTAATATTATTTGAGGTATTTCAGATTTAAGATTGCTTTGCTTTAGTTATATTGATGCTTTTAATTTAATTTAGATATTTTATTCCTTTTGGCTTTGGTTAAGTAATTGGTAATGCTTGAGCTGTCAAATAAAGCAGTGGTTTAAATTGGGAGTTGCTCCAATAACTCTAGTCTTTCCATAGGAATTGACTAGGACCTGAGGGTTAAGCTAATTAATCCACTTGATTTACCTTCATAGTTAGAGGTTAACAAAGTGGGATTAAAATCCAATTCTCATCACAATTGATAAGGATAGGACTTCCAGTTCTTATACCTTGCCAAGAGATTTTATTATTGTTAATTTATTTTACTTGTCATTTAAATTACCTGTTCCTTACTTTCAAAATCCCCCAATTTACAAGACTTATAACCGATAATAAGAACACCTCCCTGCAATTTCTTGAGAAGACGACCCGAGGTTAAATACTTCGGTTATCAATTTCAAAGGGGTTTGTTACTTGTGACAACCAAAACGTTTGTAAGAAAGGACTTTTGTTGGTTTAGAAGCTATACTTGCAACGGAAATTTATTCTGAATTCTAGACCACGCAAAAGTTCTCTCTTCAAAATGGCGCTGTTGCCGGGAAATTGCAAACGTGTGCCTTATTATTGGTTATTGCAAATATTTGCTTTTTACCTGTTTATTTGTTTTTATTTTTGTTTTTATTTTTGCTTTTTCGTAAATTAAGAGGTTATTGGTTTTTATTTAGTTATTAAAAATTTTTCAAAAAAAATTTTTTTTCTTGGTGTTCATCTTGACCTTCAAGTTGTTCTTAGTTGTTTTCTTCATTTTGATCTAAAAATTTCCAGTTTGGTGTCATTTTATTGTTTTTCTCTTTTCTCATTTAATTCAAAAATATCTTTTCTCTTTATTTTAATTGAATTTTCGAAATTTGCATAAAAAAATCATATCTTTTTCAAAAATCTTATCTTATCTTATTTCAAATTCAAATTTCAAATTTAAAAAAATCTTTTAATTTAAAATTTGTTTTTATTTTTGTTTTTAATTTTTATTTACTATTATGAGTTCTCACCCCTCTCGCTTTGAGTTTGGTTCCAATGTTGTTGCAAGGAATGAAAATTATAACAGGAACATGCATCAAGGTCAAAACAATCAGAGATAGAAGGAGCCACGAGGATCTGATCAACCCTTCCGGCAACAACACCTTCCACAGTACCACAGACAAAGACCATTCCACAATGCATGTCAAAACAACAGTTATGGTGGACCCTTCCGTGACAACCAACACCCACCTAACTGCTATAGTCAAGAGCCATTCCGAGGTGCATACCAAGACGATAGATATGGTGGACCCCCATCATATACCTATGACTCACCTCCTCAACATCATTTTGGACCACCATACTCACAAGCCCCTTACCACCAAACACCCTCATATGATCCTAACCCTCATCCACCATACCAACCACCTTATGAACCATATGAACCATATATAGAACCACCCCAATTCCAACCCAATTACTCCCAAGAACCACCACCTCCATATGCACAATATCCATATCCATCAATCCAAGAGCCTTATAGTCCTACTTATGATACCCAAGCGGAACAAGAATCAACGGATCGTCTCAAGGAAACAGTGGATCAATTTCATGCAACCCTTCCTCAATTGGAGCAAGCGATACATCAATTAGCTTCCCGACGTTCGGATACTCAAGGAATCCTCATGGCTTCATGTGGACAATCTAATGAAGAACGTAGCATGAAGGAGACATTAGAAACTCCGGTGGACAGTAAGGAGCATGAATTTGTACTAGAACAAGTGGAGGAAGCTGGAATTATTAAAGAAGAAGAAGTGGTTGAAGACTTTGGAGATGCTGAACCTCCATGGGAAAGTTAATACATAGAACCTCCTTCCAAGACGGTTGCATTTGATGTTGAGGAGGGTGTACAACCTCCAAGGCATATCATAGTTGAAGACTTGAAAGAGGTTGGTCAAGAAATGGAGATTAAAGAAGAAGAAGCACAACCTCCCATGCCCTTGGTGAGCAATAAAGAAGAGATCAAATTGAAAGAAAGCTACCAAGAAGAAGAGGTTAATATTGAAGAAACTTGCAAAGAGGTGGAAGTTGTTAGAGAAGAACTCAAGGGAATGGAGCTGGAAATCACCTTGCCAATGCTGTTGGAGACCTCTCCCCCAAAGCCATCACCATTCATTCCTTCATTCAAGTGGATAAATCTTTCATCTCTAAGCTTAATTAGCTCACTTGAATATGCTTTACTTGAAACAGATGGTCAGCTTAGAGCTCTTTGTGGCATTAAGCGTAAAAGAAAGATGGTTAGTAGTTGGAGTTTTCATGCAAGGTTCAACATGGTTGTGTGCTCAAAGTTTAAATGCAAGGGTTGGTGTAAAGCTCAACTGAATGGGTCTAGGAAGTTGTTTGGACGCATCACTGAGAATTCTAAAGCTGAACCACCCGGATGGAATCATGATAATCAACTTGAAGACGGGTGTAGAAACAAGATTTGGGATCCCAGAGGATATTGGAATCACAAACATTGGTGGAGATTCCCAGATGAGTTCAAGCATAAGCCACCATAACAGGAAGCTCATCAAATGTCCAACTTAAGGATTTTAACTAAAAGTGCTAGGTGGGAGACAACCCACCATGGTATGATCGTTCCTTTTTCAATTTTATTTCGTTTTGTTTGTTTTTATTTTATTTTATTTTATTTTCATTGAACCTGAAATTATTTATTGCATCTACATTAGCATTGCATTCTGCATACTGCATATATATATATATATATATATAAACACGCACGCGACGTGGCAGCGTTACTGACCCGTCCGCGTCACCAGTGCGTTTTGAAGAAAAGACAATTGAACAGAGAGTCACGCGAGAGCGTGGCTGGAGGCGTGCCTTTGGCACAAATTGATCCATGCGACCGCGTCGCTGACGCGTCCGCGTCACTCACGCGGCCGCGTGACCTGGAAATCGACGTAACAAATGGTGCACGACCGAAAGTTGTGCTAGAGTGGTGCTGGACTGGTGCTGAACGCACAAGCCTTAACACGCGGACACATGGCTCACGCGTCCGCGTCATACCCCTATAATGGCCATTCACGTGATCGCATCGACCACGCGACCGCGTCACCCTGGATTTTGGCAATACTAAATTTTGAACAGAGAGTTGTGCGAGCGCGAGGCTGCCTTCGCGCCAATAGCACAAAACGAGTCACGCGTCCGCGTGACCGACGTGATTGCGTCGACTCTTCTAAGCGCCATCTGCGCGAACGCGTACCCCACGCGTCCGCGTCGCTTACGCCGCACAGCTTAACCTAATCTGCCAAAAATCTTATCTTTTTTCCCCAATCCTAATTTTTTTCTCCCTCCTTTCTTACTTACTTCTTCTTCCCTTCTTCCCCTTCTCATTCTTCTTATCTTTCATTTTATTTTACTTAATTTATTTGCATATTTCATTCATTGCATTTTAAATTTGTGCATATTTTTATTTTTCTTTTCTAAATTTATTATTTTACCATTGGTGTTAAATGTTCTTATTCAACTGTTGCATCCTTTCTTGAATTATTTTTTGTGCTTAGTGACTTGTTTTACACTGTGGGATGATATTAATTATCTGCCAATGCCAATCTTTTATGATACTTGCACTTCATTTGCATTAACATGAACTTATATTGATATTTTTTCATTACCCAAACTCCTCCCCTTTGTTGCAAATTCTGCACCACGGGTATGCCATGTGCTTCTATTATTTTCTCACGTACACGTTGAAGCTTCCATGTAAATGAGACCCTTATCATTTGGCATTAACCCACCCATACTTCATTTATTTTCTTATCTTTATTTCTGGGTTACTGTTCTTCTTTTTCTCTTCTTTCAGGCTGGCCACCAAAGACGGAAAAAAAGAGAAACTTCTAAAAGGAAGACAAACAAGTCCATCTGCACAATCCTTGAAGAAAAGCATCAGTTGGAACAACCCGTCTACCTGCACATCTCAGCATGCACCAAGGACGGTGCAATCTTTAAGTGTGGGGAGGTCGATACCGATCTCCATGGGTTAGCTATTTTCTTCTTTTCAACACCATTGTTTTATTTTCTTTATTAGTTCATTGTTGCATTGCATAATAGATTGCAGGTGTAGTTGATTTTATGCGTTTAACTACTGCTTGGTTGAGAAATAATAAGTTTCTTTTTAAAGACCCTATTTTTGAAAATTTTCACTAATTTAAATTGAAATTTTTTTTTATGTTAACACTTGTTTGAAGTTGTATTTGGAACATGGTATTTAAGCCAAAGAACACACAACCTGTGAGATTTTGAGCTTATTTACATGGTTACATTATTTAACCATAAATTTTTATTCTTGTGTGTTTACTTCTCTATGATTGTAATCTTTATTTTGTTTCATCCTATATGTCCAATGTTTAATGTGTTACATGCTTGCATATGATTGAGGCCATCGTTTGATTTTAGCTCACTTATCCCAAATAAGCCTACCCTTTAAATCACCCTTGTTAGCCACTTTGAGCCTTTTAATCCCCATTTATTCTGTATTTTACCACATCACTAGCCTTAAGCAGAAAAATAATTAAATATCCCAATTGAATCTTTGGTTAGCTTAAGATAGGGATTGTGTAACAATTAAGTGTGGGAAAACTGTGGGAACATGGGTTAATAAGGGAATGTGTTATGTTTTTACTTTGATAAAATATTGAGAATTTGGGTACCTACTCATGTGAGACTAGAAAAATAAAAAATCCATGTGGATTGATAAGTTATGTTTATTTTTCTATTTAAAAAAAAGAGAAAAAAAAGAGAAAACAATATATTCAATAAATAAGTAAATAAATAAGGGGACAGAATTACCCCAATATTAAGTTAATAAAAAAAAATCAATGCACATGGGACAAAATTCAAAAATAAGTTTGATACTTGAGCATGAAATACAAAAGTGGAAAAAAATTTGGGTAGCTAGGTAAAGTATTTTAAATTATATAAAGTATGTATATGTTAGGTGAGATCTTAGACTAATCAAGGATTCACTTTATAAAGCTCACTTGGCCATACATATATCCTTACCTTTACCTCAGCCCCATTACAATCCTAAAAAGACCCCATGATGTTTGCATTGATATGCTAAATATTTGTTGATTGGTTAGATGAAAAACAAAGTTTAGAAAGCATGACTAGAGAAGAGTAGAGTGATTAACCCTAGACACTTGAGAGTTAGAGTGATATACACTACCAGTAAGGGTTCAGTGCTTAATTCTATGTTCCCTGCTTTCATGAGCTATCTTCTTACAAGTTTACTTGTCTTTTATTATATGATTTGAATTAGTAGAATTTGAATTATTTTTCTCTTGGAGAACTTGTTTACTCTTAACCAAGTAGGTAGAAACATTTTGCATCTAGTTGCATTAATATAGATAGGTTGCATTTCATACATTCTACCATTTCTCTTCACTCTTTTATAGCTTCTCTTGAGCTTAGCATGAGGACATGCTAGTGTTTAAGTGTGGGGAGGTTGATAAACCACTATTTTATGGTTTATCTTGTGCTCAATTGAGTGGATTTTATCAATCTTTCATACACTTATTCATATGATTTGCATGAGTTTATGTTTTCCTTCCTGATTTTGTGCTATGATTGAAAACATATTTCTTTGGTCTTAATTTGCTAATATTAATCCTCTCTTATTAATATTAGATGCCTTGATATGTGTGTTAAGTGATTTCAGAGATTACAGGACAGGAATGGCTCAGAGGATAGAAAGGAAGCATGCAAAAGTGGAAGGAATAAAAGAAGTTGGAGAAATTGCTAAGCTGTCCAGCCTGACCTCTTCGCACTCAAACGGCTATAAATTTAGCTACAAAGGTCCAAATGATGCAGTTCTAGTTGCGTTAGAAAGATAACGTCCGGGGCTTCGATTTGATATATAATTTGCCATAGCTGCCTCGAAGCCATGCGACGCGAACGCGTGGATCACGCGGATGCGTGACCTGGCAAAAGTGCAATCCGCGCGAACGCGTGGACGACGCCTCCGCGTCACTTTGCCGCGACCTAAACGTACCAGAATACGCTGGGGGCAATTTATGGGCTGTTTTTGGCCCAGTTTTTGGCCTGGAAAACACATATCAGAGGCTATAAAGTGAGGGAATGCATCCATTCATAAAAGAATAAGCTCACAGTACACAATTTTAGGATTTAGATGTAGTTTTTAGAGAGAGAGGTTCTCTCCTCTCTCTTAGGATTTAGGATTATTTCTTCTTCATCACAGGTTCAATGTTCCTCTTATTTATTTTCTACTTTTATTATACACTTTTAATTATTATTTATCTTTTCAATTTGGCTTATGCTACATTCATGTTATGATTTTCTTAATTAATATTATTTGAGATATTTCAGATTTAAGATTGCTTTGCTTTAGTTATATTGATGCTTTTAATTTAATTTAGATATTTTCTTCCTTTTGGCTTTGGTTAAGTAATTGGTAACGCTTGAGCTGTCAAATAAAGCAGTGGTTGAAATTGGGAGTTGCTCCAATAACTCTAGTCTTTCCATAGGAATTGACTAGGACCTGAGGGTTAAGCTAATTAATCCACTTGATTTACCTTCATAGTTAGAGGTTAACAAAGTGGGATTAAAATCCAATTTTCATCACAATTGATAAGGATAGGACTTCCAGTTCTTATACCTTGCCAAGAGATTTTATTATTGTTAATTTATTTTACTTGTCATTTAAATTACCTGTTCCTTACTTTCAAAACCCCCAATTTACAAGACTTATAACCAATAATAAGAACACCTCCCGGCAATTCATTGAGAAGATGACCCGAGGTTAAATACTTCGGTTATCAATTTCAAAGGGGTTTGTTACTTGTGACAATCAAAACGTTTGTAAGAAAGGACTTTTGTTGGTTTAGAAGCTATACTTGCAACGGAAATTTGTTCTGAATTCTAGACCACGCAAAAGTTCTCTCTTCAGGCGGCCTTGCCAATGTATGCTTCACTATCTTGGCAATGTATGCTTCAACCTCATCAACGTCTTCAACCATGATATGCCTTGGAGGTTGTACACCCTCCTCAACATCAAATTCAAACGTCTTGGAAGGAGGCTCTATGACTTGAGTTTTTCATGGAGGTTCCACATCTACTAAGTCCTCAACCACTTCCTCTTCTTCGATAATTTCGATTTTCTCCACTTGCTCTAGTACAAAATCTAACTCCTCCTTGATAACTTTCATCAGTTCCCCCTAATTCTTCAACTACTCCTTCATCTTCAAGGGTCTCTTCTACCTCCACTTTTTGGGCATCCTCTTGCTTCTCTTAAAGTATGTATGCGTGAACACGATCCATTACGTCCCTAAGACGATCCCTTCTCTCTTGTTCCATGTCAATAGTATAATTAGAATCATGTTGCTCTTGGATTGATGGATATGGGTGAAAAGTAAGTGCACCAGAGCTTGGGGGTTGAGTATTGGGGGTAAAGGATGGATCCACACGGGATATAAGAGCTTGGAGAGTAGAGGTGAGACCGGTGAGAGCAGAGGTAAGTGTGGTTTGAAGCTCCTGTTTCCCTTGGTGAATAACACTAAAGGTATCATCTAGGGGAGCTTGGGGTGGATAGGAGGATTCATCTGTTGGGAGAAAAGGCTCATAATACAGAGGTGGTTCTTCTTGATAAGGGTATAGAGATGGTGTATATTGAGATGGTGGTTCTGGGTATGGTTTATATGGTTCGTATGGTGGTTGGTGTGGTGGATAAGGGTTAGGGTCATATGGAGGTGTGGTGGAAAGGGGCTTGTGAGTATAGTGGTTCAGAGCTATGTTGAGGAGGGGGTTCATAGGCATATGGTGGGGCTTGTTGGTAACTACAAGGGGGTTCACCATATCCATTGTCTTGGTATGCACCTTGGAATGGCTCTTGCTCATAGTAAGTTGGACGAGGTTGTTGCCAAGAGGGTTGATCAAATCCTTGTGGCTCCTCCCATCTCTAATTGCTCCAACCTTGATGCATGTTCTCATTGTAGCTTCCATTCCCTACAACATAATTGTGACCAAACTCATAGCCAAAAGGGTGAGAATTCATAGTAACAAAAGAAAGTAAAAACAAAAAAAAACTAATAAGAAAATAATGAGAATAAACTCCTAAAACTAGAAACAACTAACAAAGAAACGAAAAAAAATTATTCACAATATTCACAAAAACCAATAATAAGGCACATGTTTGCAATTCCCCAAAAACGGTGCCATTTTGACGAACGAATTTTTGCTAGTAAAGAATTCACAATAAATTCCCGTTGCAAGTATAGTTTCTAAACCAACAATAATCCTTTCATACAAAAAAAATTGGTTGTCACTAAAACAAACCCAATAAAATTAAACCGAAGTATTTAAACCTCGGGTTGTCTCTCAAGGAATTGTAGGAAGCTGTGTTACTTATAATTGGTTATGAGATTGTATCTTTTTGTGTTGTTGTAAAGGTTGAACAAGGAAAGTAAATGATAAGAAAGTAAACTAATAGCTAAGAAAGCTCTTAGCAAGGTATGAGAATTAGAAGTCCTATCCTAGCTATCCTTATCAATTGTGACATCAATTGTCCATTGCTCCCACTTTGTTAACCTCTAACTATGAAGAAAAGTCAAGTGAATGAATCAATTTGATTCCTCAAGTCCTAGTCAACTCCTAAGGAAAGACTAGCTTTAGAGGGATCCAAATCAACTAGCAACTTTCAATTGCTAATCAACAAAAGAGTTTGATAACTCAAGAGTCTCCAATTACTCAATCTAAGCTAAGAACATAAAAAGCTAACTTAAAATCCAACCAAGCATTTTATCAAACACTTGGAAGGCACAACATAAAAGCATAGAAAAGCAATAAAAGATAATAAAATCTAAACAACCAATTGAAAGCATCAATAACATAAATTGAATAAAGCAATCATAGATATGAAATACCTCAAATTGCATTAAATAGAAAATCAAATCTAACATGAGAATTCATAAATAGCAACACAAAGTAATCGATAAGGTAAATAAATAAACTAGAATGCTAAGATAAATAAAAGTAGAAGAGAAACTAAATTAAACTAAGATATAGATCTAAAAATTGAAAATAGCTAAACCTAAGAATCCTAAAATCTAGAGAGAGGAGAGAGCTTCTCTCTAGAAAACTACATCTAAAATCCAAAATTATGTGAATGAAAGTTTTATGAATGAATGAATGTGATTCCCCCATCTGCAGCCTCTAATCGGTGTTTTTCGGGATTGAAACTGGGCCAAAAGGAGCCCAGAAATCGCCCCCAGCGCTTTCTACAAATTCTGCACGTGGCGCATGTCACGCGTACGCGTCACTTGAGAAAAATCCTTGTCACGCGTACGCGTCGCTCGTCTTCTGCACCAGTCACGCGTACGCGTTGCCCACGCATACACGTCGCTGCCAGCTTCTCAAAACACCATTTTCTTGCGTTCCTTCCACTTTTTGCATGCTTCCTTTCCATCCTCTAAGCCGTTTTTGCCCTAGAAACCCTGAAAACACTCATATATCACGGCATCGAATGGTGATAAAGGGTAATTAAAAGTTGATAATTTAAAGGCCTAGGAAACATGTTTTCAACTATATCACAAAATTAGGAAGGAAAATGTAAAACACGCAATTCATATGCATAAGTGTGAGAATAATGGATAAAATCCGCTCAATTCAATACAAAGTAAACCGTAAAATAGCGGTTTATCAGGATGCTCTAGGCATATGACCAAAAAGTCCACTTTCTTCATCAAGCTTGATAAATTCGATGGAAGCTTTGTGACTATCGGTGACAATGGTAAATGAAAAATTGTGACCGTAGGTATGGTTGGTAAGAATTTCTCAACTTTCATTGATGTTGTATTTTGAGTTGATGGGTTGAAACACAATCTTCTAGGCATTAGTCAATTGTGTGATTTATGTTGTTTGGCTATTTTTAAGAAATTGGAATGCTTGGTTGTGTGTAAAAAATCTGGTAAAATTTTGTTTGAAGTTATAAGATGCAATAATGTGTGTGGACTAACCTTAGAGGAACTAAAAGAACAAAATGTAGTTTGTTTTATTTCCATAGAATCTGAGAAATGGTTATGGCATAAGAAAATAGAATATACAAGCATGTTTCTAGTTTCTAAGCTTGCGAAAAAGATTTTGGTTAGAAATCTTCCTAAAAATAAAATTTGACAAAGACATCACTTGTGATGCTTGTCAATTGGGTAAACAAAAAAAATTCTTTCAAACCCAAGGATGACATCTCGACCAAAAGAACATTCAAAATGCTACATATTGATCTTTTTGGTCCTATAAGGACTCAAAGTCTTGGTGGTAAGCACTATAGCTTAGTGGTGTTCGATGACTATACTAAGTTTGGATGGATTCTCTTTTTAGCTCATAAGAATGATGTCTTTCTTGATTTTTCAACTCTATGCAAAAAGATCCAAAATAAATTTTTTGAAATTTATTTCCTTAAGAAGTGATCATGGAAATGAGTTTGGAAATCAACACTTTGATGAATTTGGTATTTCATATTTTTTTCATATCCTAGAATACCTCAATAAAATAGAGTTGTTGAAAGGAGAAATAGAGGCTTTCAAGAAATGACTAGGGCTATGTTGTGGTGAAAATGAAATTCCAAAATTCTTTTGGATTGAAGCTATATTTTGAACCAAATCATTATTAAAAAGGGATTTTTAAAGAAAATACTATATGAGCTTTGAAAAGAAGTACCACCCAATCTTAAGTACTTTAATACTTTTGGATGCAAAGAGTTTGTGTTAAACACTAAAGATAATCTTAGAAAATTTGATCCAAAATATTATGAAGGTGTCTTTGTTGGATAGCCAACCACTAGTGAAGCTTAGAGAGTTTACATCAAGGAACATAAAATAATTGAGGAGTCCATACATATCATTTTTTTGAATCTAACTCCACTTCAAGTGTTGTTTAGAAAATTGATGCAGAAACTGAGATTCTACAAAATTCAGATAGAATTCATGGAAAAGACAAAATCTGAACTTACAATGGAAGATGCTGTTCACAATTCTATAGACTAGAATCTAGGAGACAATTCTATTTTGTCTCCTCCTAACACAGAGATTTCTGAAAATCTCAATGGAACTGATATTGTTCATACTCAACCTGAGATCACCTCATCAAAATTAAGAATGGAAGTTCTTGAAGAGCCATCCACATGAATTCATCATTAAATATTCCTCTTGGATAAAGGAAATGGAGGAAGAGCTAGTCCAATTTGAGAAAAATGAGTTGGGTATTGTGATGCAGATTTTGCTAAAATTGTGTGAATAAAAACAATACTTCAAGGAGTTGTTGCTTTCTTGGACAATCCTTGAATGTGTGGTCAAGTAATAAGCAAGCTGTTGTTGCTCTGTCAACGGCTGAGGCCGAATATATCTCAACTTCCTCTTGTTCTCAATTGACTTGGTTTAACAAATAATTTGCACATATCAAATTGTAAGTCAATAGTATCCCTATATTTTGTGGCAACTTGAGTGCAATAATTTTTTAAAAAATCCTATTTTACACTCAAGAACTATGCACATTGAAGTAAGATTTCATTCCATAAAAGAACATGTACAAAAGGGAACAATTGACATACAATTTGTGAAGATAGATTTTGTAAATTAAGAACTACTCTAAGGACTGTTGATTGCTGAGTTTTTGAATTAAATATGCTTAAAGATTTTTCTGGTTATTTTTATCTCACAGGTTACAGGGAGATAAAAATGGGCAGATAATGACTCCCTAGGTTCCATGAATTTCAGACTATGTGTTGATGATTTTAAATGAATTTGGATCTGAACTAAATTCTTGGTGGTCAAATGTGTTTCCTTAACACCACCACTAAGCCCAAGAGAAAGTTGTTTTTTTATGTAGTGTGTCTCATTGCTTGTTTTGATCACATACACCAAAAAGAAGAGTATTTACATTCATCATTTTTCAAGTCAAATCAGTTTCAAAATCTTTTCAATCTTTTATTTGACTTATCATTTTCAAAATTGCTTGTATTGTTTTTAAAATTCAAAATTCTTTGAATCTCATTTTATTGAATTGGTTTGTGCTTTCCAAGCATTTTTGAACTTTTAAAGCAGTTCTTATGATAACTTCTCACCTTCTCTACTACTCCCATTTTTCTTACATATAGAATATTTTTAACTTGCATTTTTGAGTATTTTGGTGTCGATCTGAGTAATGAAATCCAAGACAGAATTTTATATCTTAAGGGTAGTGGTACTGTAAAGAAATCTAAGAAAAAGGGCACAAAGGCAGCCAAGGACACAATTTTGAAAGAAGAGAAAGATCCTCTTACAACCGAAGATGAGAGATCTGATGTCTAGCCCAATTTGATGGAGTTATTTTCTTATAATCTTTTTTTTATGATATATTTTACATCTTCTGTTGACACTAACACTCATACCTGTTTTGTACTTGTGGATTGCATATTGAACTGTTTTTATGTGCATGTTTACTATTCTCGCTAATAACAGGGGGAGTAAGCATTGTATGAAAATAAATTGAAACCGTTATAGTGAAACAAGTTAAACTTATGATGTTTGAGACTAGCTGTAATATTCTTTGTTTTACACTATTATTTCACGCAGCTATGATTATGCACATTGCTCTGATTGTGAATATTGCTTATATTTATTATACTTTTTTGCTTTATTTTGGTATCTGAGTTTTTTTTATTAAGGCTGCTCCATGATGTTGCTGCTAAAAAACTAGTTCTGAAACATTAGTTTATCATTATTTTTGTTATATTTTTTAATTTTAGTTGTTGAACTCTGTTGGGTGATTGTAACTTGTCTCTCCATACAGGTATCCCTCCTTAATGACAAAAGGGAGATAAAGAAAAATAAATTGAAAGGCTACTATTTATTTTCATTGTGATCTATGATGATGATGATTGAAGCTGCTGTTTATTATTTAAATTTGTATTTAAAAATCTGTAATTTGATCCGGTTGTGAATATTGTTTATAGCTTAGCATATGAGCTTGTGAATGAGTAGTATTTAATTAATATTTGGTTTATTATCTCTGATTTATGCAAATTTTAAGGCTGGCTGATGACTTTTGTAAATTGATAAGAGTCTTACAAACTTTGACATATGATGTGTCCCTCCTTGATGACAAAAGGGGAAAAAAATGAAAGAAGGGCTGAATTGCTGAATTGAAACTATTTCTTTGCTGCCTTGTTTGGACATGAGCATTTTGTTTGAACATGAGCATTCTGTTTCATATTTGTGCTTTGTTTAATATTTGTGCTTTGCTTTGTGCTCTATTTTGGCTCATTATTTTGAGCATTTTGTATTAGAGAATTTCAACTTGAGCTCTGATTATATTTTGAAAAATTTATTTGCTCAAGTATACATATATGTGCTGTCTGGATCATATTGTAAAAATAATAGCTCAGTCTTAAAGGTTCCATGTTTTGAAATCTTTATCTTCTTAGAACTCTTTAGAGCTTGTACACAGGTGATGGCTTTCTTGAATATTTTGTTAATCAGGCACACATTAAGGGGGATCACATTGAACAAAAGAGAGGGAGAGATTTTGGCAAATCTTCAAAGGGAAGTTATCTATCCTAACTCTTTCAATTCAGTTTAATAATGTTTGTCATCAAGGGAGAGATTGTTGAGTTTGGAAAACTGAAATGATGATCAAACATTATTAAAATGTAAATTAGAAAATTATTAAAATTATTATTAAGTATTTTATTTAATAATTTTCAATAGGTTGTTTGATGATTTTTGTTCAAGTGTGCAGGCAAACAATTTAATTTCATATTGGGCCAAAAGTCAAACAAGCCCAATTTGATCATTGAACAAATTCAAGCCTTGGGCAAAATTAATCAAATCAGGTGGCTAAATGATAAAAAAGAAAGAAATCCAAAATAAGGCCAAATCCATCAAAACCCATGATGAATTAAAGAAAGAAAGCAAATTTTCCTAAAGTCTATACGGTGATCTCATGTCCATAAGTCTCTCATTGGAAATTCTTCATGACATGGTTACTGGAACTCAAATCTCAATTCAATTAATTTCATTCCTTGGTAACCAAAAAGCTTAACACGTGACTCCATGCATTGGTAATTGGAAGTGAAAATTAAATTTGATTTAATCATATTGAATGCTTTACACGTTACTTTATGTATAGGAAAATGGAAGTGAGACTTCAATTTGTTTGAATTTCATTCATTGCTTCCTTTGAAAGTTTCCTTCTTTCTTCTCTCTCCTCTCTCTTGTTTTTCGATCATGTCAACAGGAAAGAAGAAGATAAAAGTTATTAGAAGAAAATTGAAGTCACAAAGAAAAATATATGGAAGAAAGGCTATGAGGAAGGAAGATCTGAAGTAAGGCATGGCAAGATTTTTGCCAATGAAGACATGATTTGAAGAAGGCCTTCAAGATTTTTTAAGCCAAAAATAGAAGTAATCTGCCTCTGTCAGAGAGAAAGATCTTAGTTGCAAAAGCTCACTTCTATTTTTGTTTATCAAAGAAAGAAGGTAGCCGCCGAGCTACACGTAGGTAGAAGCAAAAATGGAAGGCAAGAAGCTAGCTTGGGTCAGACGCTCATCAACGATCAGAATCCACTCTTAAGGCCAAAGTAAAGTTCAACGACTCAGATTCAAGTTGCATGAAGAAAAAGGTTGAAAGAGAAGATTGAAGGTAGGGTTGCATGTTTGATTTAGTCACTGCTTCTACCCTCTCTCTCCTCTGTCACGCCGCTGCTGCATGTGTATTGGGAGAAGAGAGCCAACATGTGTTGAATAAGGTTTCAACCTTGGAAGCTTCCCCTTATATAATAAGAGTGAACGGCCAAGGGTTGAGATCAAGGTGTGAGAGCACACGTTCGGGTTCCCATAGCTCTTTGAGCTGTTTACTCTTCTCCTTCCTGGCTTTCATTGAATATTTCTTTTTCTCAGTGAGTCTGTTTGTGTTTCATTGGTAAAAGGCAGAATGTGAGGTTTTATAAGAAAAAGCCAATGAGTGGAAAAAGGCAGAGAGTTAAAGAAAAAGCCATAGTTATCTCAGAAATTATTTGTATGTATTTCTGTTTTGTTGTCATGATCCTCAGGGATTCCCTTACAAGTTGGGTTAGCACTTTACGGATTAAAAGCTAGGTTTGAGTCCTAGTCAAGTTCAGATTGGGTTGGAATATAGACTTGTTCCCTTGCAAGTTGGGTGAGCACTTTGCAGTTGAAAGCTAGGTTTTAAGTCCTAGTCAAGTTCAGATTTGGGGATAGAATCTAGATTTGTCCCAGATAGGATTGGGTAGATCCTAGGGAAGAATTGGTGTATGTAATCTGATGATTATAGTGAAATTCCGTCACGGTTGTAATAGAGACTGGATGTAGGCTGCATTGCACTTAGCAGCTGAACCAGGATACTTCTGGGTGTGATTATCTCTTTCTCTTATACTCCTATTCTGTTTTTGTTGCATTAGAGACAAAATTGAAAAATATCTCCTAACCGGTTGCGAGATAAAAAGAAAATGTCTCTTGACTTGTTATGAGACAAAAAGCAGAAATATCTCCTAAAATTTCTTTGAAAAAGCAGAAATTAATATTCAACAAAAAGGGACTAAGATTCAACCCCCTTCTCTTAGCCACTAATTACCATCAGTATTTTTATAAATTTTTATAATGAATAAATTTATTTATTAGTACTTTATTTATTTGTATTTTAACCGTTAGTTTTATTATTAATTTTATCATCATCATCATCATCATCATCATTATTGTTATTTTTA
>NC_029790.2:38970076-38976377 GCF_000816755.2 Arachis ipaensis
GTTGTGGTTAATTATTAATATTTTTATTAATGTTATTGTTAACACTAATTATAGTTATCAAGTAATATTAATACTTTTTTTTTCAGGCGATCAGGAATTTATTGTCCATAAAATTTGATCCGCCAGAAATCTTTAACGAGATAGATGTAGCGGCACTAACATTAACTAGGTTTTACCACGTTTTGTGAGTAGGCAAAATGAGAGGCTATTTTGCGCTCCTGAGTGCCTTGGTGGAACGATCGAGGCCTGAAATCCACACGTTTCACCTTTCAAGAAGTGACTGTGACGCTAGAAGACATGACAGATATACTTGGCCTCTCAATTAATGGGGAGTTCGTCATGGGTAGAATGGACAGCAGTCACCAATTCTTGGTAGAGATCTGCTTCGCTTGTTTTGGTCGGCTGCCCGGTATGGACGATCACGTATTGGGTAAGGTAAATCTTGCATGGGTCCAGTGATGCAGAAACACCAAACTGTGTGATAATAACAGTGGCCAATTGATCAGCATTAACCGTACATATCGGAGCCACAATTACAACAGGTAGCAGAGCCCTACATGCCACAGATGGTAATTCCAGCCGACGGCCACCTCAGTTCCTTGGTTGAAATTGATGACATCAGTTTGTCTCAAGTACTGAGAGACATAGATTATCTATTTGAGCCAGATTAGCAAGCGCCTACTTCTTCTGAGCCATCTGTTAGTCGTCATGCCACATCAGGTCATACTAGTGACTTCTCAATGGATCTATCACCACGTCATGTAGATTCTCCTTGTCCTTCTCGTATTGTATATTTAGATGTTTCTATTTGTTCTCGCCTTTATTATTGTAAGTTTGGTTATGCTTTAGGTTAACACATGCATAAATAAATTGCACATCATGCTGAAATAGGTAACGAAGTTACATAAAAAGTTACAGACTAGTTTAAAATGCATAAATACATAAAAAGCTTAACCACTATTGACCTGTGGCAGAGCTTGGACTTGCGCGTTGAAGACATCGGCTACGGTTATGTCCCTCCCGTCCACATATAGTACACCAGCGAGGACCACGGATATCCCGCGAATCCATCTCATTCAAATAGTGGGTTGACTTTGTTGTCCTTTTGTCGTGCACCTCAATGTCCAATTGGCTCTCCTTCATATCTAGCCCATGTAGATGGGTCACCCATTGGAACAAACTCGCCTCTGTAGACCTTGCAAATTTTTGACATCTTGTACACGTCATGTACGTATACTTGCCAATCAAGATACTGGTTAGCGCAACATGCAAGAACGTGGGGACATGGGAGTCGCTCCACCTGGAAATGGCTACAATCGCAATGTCGTTGAACAAAGTTAATAGTGTATATAGAACCATCTTTCATTTCACGAACCTCAAACATCTCGTTGCGCCTGTCGAACCGATTGACTCTTCCTGCACGTCAAAAACTTTCTTCAACTCATTTGGTGGCGAATTCCAAATACGTGAATCCATTGCGGACACGCTCATGAGCCTCGGCGCTCTTTCGAGTAAACAATTTGTTTAGCCGATAGAAAGTAGACCTAACAATAGCATTCATAGGAAGGTTGCGTTCATCCTTTAGGACAGAATTTATGCACTCTACCAAGTTCGTCGTCATATGACACCAATGATGACCCCGTCGAGTGCCAACACCCATATCTGATCACCGATCTCATCACACCATCGAGTATATGCTTCACCCCGCTCTTTAAGCTTTTGGTAGTTTTTGTTGTACTTCTATTCCAACCTAGAATAGCCTGTAGAACAAACCATGTAATCATAATCAAAGGCCACAAATTACAATGAATAAGACCATAACAGCGAATTCAAATACCTGTGTTAACCATGAGTTTATGCAAATGCAGAGCCTTGAACCTCCTTAAAAAGTTGGACCCGATGTGCCTGATGCAGAACATGTGCCATGCTCTTGGTGGTGACCATGCACCGTTACTATGATCTATTGTTGCGTCAATGGAGTTATGGTGGTCAGAAATAATGCCCACACTATCAATGGTAACAACATATCTCCGCAAATTAGTTAGGAAAAACTCTCACGCGTCTGCCATCTCACCCTTGACGATCGCAAATGCAATAGGCACAATGTTTTGGTTCCCATCTTGTGCCACCGCAACTAAAAGTGTACCTTTATATTTTTTGTATAGGTGTGTTTCATCAACCTGCACCAATGGCTTGCAGTGTCTAAATGCTATAATACACGGATAGAAGCTCCAAAAAATGCGATGGAGAACTCTTACACTTTGAACCTCCTCACTCTTATGATAAACGGGAAGTGTTTTTGTTTGAACACGAGACCTTGGCATTTTCGTAGTCATTGCTTTCAACCATACTGGCATAGTCTGGTAAGAAACTTTCCAATCACCGAGAACTTTTGCGACAGATTTCTGCTTTGCCAACCAAGCATTGCAGTAACTTATAGTGTTGTTGAATCGGGATTGAACTTCTGTAATAGTAGACTTCACCTTTATCGATGGGTCTGCTTCAACCAACGGCCTAATAGCATCTGCAATTGTATGAGTCCAATTTGGCATGATCTCTCAACAACTTTTCTTTCGAATCAAGCTAGCTCGGATAAACCAATCGCACCGTGCACCATAACCCTTGCATTTTACATAGAATGTCTGCAACTCAAACTCATATGCAGTGTAATCAACCCCTCTAGAGATAGTGTAGCTTTTGATTGCAGATATCATTGACTCTCCAAAACCAAATTCCATTCTAACAATAAACTCACCATCTTTCGCCACAACACTGCCATCACCTACGACATGTAAACCACCATTAGTTGGTCAAGGCAAATAAAAAAAATGGTGGTGATAACTTTAATTAATAACCATAACATACCCATATTCGCATACTCAAAAAATTCTGGGGCATGCATGGCTACGAGATCCAGAGTTCGCATAAAAGACGGAACACTAAAGGGATGCTGGTTTACAATCGCATCTGCTTCATTTTGTACTGCCAGATTGCTTGCCAGGTCTCCGTCATCGTTTTCGTCATTGACTTCGTAGTTGGCTTCGAACTCCTTTTCGCTGTCATTATTATCTTCTTCCCAATCTATATCCCCGAGCTCATCAACATTGGCCTCCTCACCAACCGCGTCCAGCCCCGTATGCTGTTCATACTCAACGTACAGCTCTATCATCGGCACATGAAATCGGGTTTGTTGATAAATAGAGAATATCTGCTGCATACATGCGTCGTCAATGATGGACATTATTTGAAACTGTATCAACCCACTAAATACTTGTACAGAATTCCTGTATAAAATGTTGCTCTCACCCTCTTCGAAATGTGACTTTGTATGTTCTCACAAAAACTATTTTACAACTCTACAAAACTCATGGTGCATGGAATAGCAAATGAAAACGGACATTCACAAACAAAAGTCACTCTTTCGTGTGTGTTTCGTATAATCTCAACATTATAATGCACTCACAAATTTGCAATACCTTCTATAACATCAACTTGACCTAACCTGACTTTTTTGACACAATAACTAATTGTCAGAAAAACTCACAAGTATGAAAATACATGAAAGAAAGAGGAACGAGAGTAGAGGTGAGGTACAACTCCAGATGAATTCAATTTCATATTTATAGGCAAGATTCTCAATTAAAATATTTTTTTCTGTACAAAACGCAAGCTGCTTTTGTAGCTTTCACTAAAAATTTTCTACACATTTAAAACGCAACCTGCATTTTAGTATTTCAAAAAAAAAAAAAAAAACAATTCAAACATGCAACACGCGTTTGGCTTATTTGAAAACAAACAAAAAAAAAGCTGACACACCTAAAACGTAACCTGCGTTTAATTTGTTTCCTAAGAAAAAAAAAACAAAATGAAAAAACAAAACGTAGGTTGCGATTTTGGCTGACACCATAGCAGTGCAAATGTTTTATACACTTCTATTTCCTTAAGTTACATTATAATTATTTTTATATGAAAAAAATGAACTTTAAAATTGTCTTATTTTATATTTATTAATTATTTTAAAAATAAATATATCATATTAAATATAATAAATATATAATTTTAGATATTATAAATATTAAAAAATAAAAAAATTTTATATTATTATCTATATTTTTAAATAATCGATTAATTTCTTTTAATAATAATAAAATAATAATAATAAAGGTTCCCGTCAAAACATAAAATAAAACAAAGGTAGTTCGATCGTGATCTCTCTGGTTCTCTCCATTGGATATGTGACAAGATTACAAGAAGCTCAGTCACGAAATTACAAATTCTAGGGATATGCATTGGGGACGGGAGAAAGCTCGTTTAACCTTATCTTCTAACGAAAATAGTTGAAAAAATTATTTTAAATCAACTTAAAATTATTTTATTTTATATTTATTAATTATTTCTAAAATAAATACATAATATTAGATATAATAAGTATATAATTTTAAATATTATATACATAAAATTATAGATATTAAATTAAATTAAATAATTTTATATTATTGTTTTTTTATGAATTATATCAATTTAAGAATTGATTTATATTTGTAATTGGTGTTGTGAATGCCAGTATATGAAATAGGAAAAGCTAAACAAATAATTTTCGCAAGCTAAAGAAGATCCTGCTAAGAATATTGCTTGTGTGGTTTTCTTAATTTGCTTTCCAATTTTACAATTACTTCAATAACAGTATTCCATAGTTTAAAGAGTAACAAATTCTTCTAACGGAATTGGTCCCATTCATAAGCGGATTAGATTCACTTAAACAAGTTTTGAATTCGAGACCAAGTGAATATAACTATTTTTGCTGAAAGACTCCCCCACTATAGTTAGATACACGACTGTAATCTAATCTAAATTAGTCGGAACAAAGCTTCTAATACCGGACAAACAAACAAAATATTAATAAATTCAATAGAATTGCTATTTACATTAGTTTTGAAAAAAAAAAACAACTCTCATACGAACTCACTTTTTTAATTGAAAAATGTTAAGAAGAAGTCATCGAAATTTATTATTGTTAGTTATCACTTAATTATTAACTTAATTTTTTTAGTTTAATTGTTTTAATTTAATAATTCAATAATATATTTCATCTCATATTTTTAAATATTAATAACTAATTAATAACAAAAAATAATAAATTTTAATAACTTCAAATTTTTTTTTAATTAATTTCTAATTTTTAAGTTTTATAATCAAGTAATCAACAAGAATTTAATAACAAAAATTTAGAATCACAAACTTACACAAAAATTTAAACCATCAACAATAAAGAATTTAAATCACAAAAAATTTCAGCAAAAGCCTTCCAATCAAGTATTCACAAACAAGAACCCAGAATTCAAAAATAAAAAATTCAGTATTTAAAACAAAAAATTTTAAAAATAGAAAAATTCAAACTCAGCATCCAAACTAAATTCAGAATCACATAAAAAATAACTCACAAAACACAATCCCAACTCAGAATCTAATACAAAACTCAATTCAGAAGTCAAAATCTTAGAAATTAAAACTGAAGTCAGTGGCTACTTTTGGCCACACTTTTAAAGCGTGTCAAGAAAAAAGGGTGCCAGCAGGCCTTTTTTTTCTTGTAGTGAGCAGTGAATTACTGGAGACATGGCGAGGAAGGAACGGCGGTGACAGAATGAGCTTGGAAGAGGACCAGTTTACGACGGCGAGGCCCCAAGTAGAGATTCCACAGTGAGGCTCCGGGTAGAGATTCTCGAAGGAGAGGACGCACTTGAAGAGGATCAAACAACCGTTTGCGATCGACGAAAAAACAGGATTGACGAGCAATTGTTCGAAACCGAGCAACCATGCATTTGCGACGGTGATGCCAACACCTCCGAGACCTTCGCGGGATGTAGACGAGAAGAGGATCGAGGAGAAGAGCAACCATTCGCGATGAGAGCTCCCAGGCCTTCCAGAGATGACGACGACGACTTTTGTCATTGCTGATGGCGATGGCACCCTCTACCCGATCTGGACAGAGATGACGAGATCAGGGCAGTGGTGATGAAACGTGTTTTAGGGTGGGGTTCCGGGATTTGTGAGAGAAAAAAAGGGGGGGGTTGTTCTATTGTCTGTTTTTTTTATATGCTACAAAATTGGTATGGTTCAATCGATTTACTGGTTAACCATCGATTCGTCCAATTTTTAAATTGATTTTTTGCAGAACGATTTTATGCATCAATCGAACCAACAAACAAATCGATTTCTGGTTAATTCGGTTGAACCAATCAATCCGATCCAGTTTTTAAAACAATGCAATATACATAATTTTTTTTATTGAAAAAAGAAACAC
>NC_029790.2:38976505-38978566 GCF_000816755.2 Arachis ipaensis
AAAAAATATATAATTAATAAAAAAATTTATTGATGTTAGATTAATGATATGATAGCGATGTTAACATATCAATAAAATTTAAAATAAATTCAAAAGTGATTCAAATTTCAGAGTCGATAGGTTAAACACTATAAACGAAAATAGTAATTTTCTATTTTTAATAATAGGTCCGTGGACTTTTTACTTCATTATTGTTTTAAGTTTACATACAACTATATTAATTTTAGTAAAATGTGTTTGGATGCACATGATTTTAATTTAATGCTAGATGAAAAATATTTTGGTTATGGTATTCTTTATGATGGTTTAAGGACAAAGTGGTGCTTGTGATATTTCATTTGGAACGAATTTTTTTGGCAGTTTTTTAGAACAAACGATTTTGTAATTAAGTCTAACAAAAAAATGCGCGTGCATGCGTAGTTGCCACATCTCTTTTTTTTGCGCTTTTTTATCATACAAATTTTTATTCAAGAACATACAAATTTATTGACAAAGCACATAATTTTTTATACATAGCACAAAAATTTTTGCACATATAAAAAATTTTATCAATGTAGCATAGAAATCTTTACACATAGCACAACAATTTTTGTTCATAGTACATAAATTTTGTCGCGAATATAATATGTTAGTTTGGTGAGTCAATGTTTTGAACATGTAGTTCTTAAAAAATTTTCGTGCTGTGAATAAAATATTTTTGTATTGTTCATAAAAATTTTTTATATTATCTGTGCTATATGTATATTATTGATTGGGTGTCAATATTTTGGATATGTAGTCCTTCAAAAAATTTTGAGATGTACACGAAAATTTTGTGCTGTGTGTATTTTATTGGTTGGGTGTCAATATTCTAGATATATGATCATTTAAAATTTATGTGTTGTGCATCAAAATCCTTTGTACTATGTATTAAAATTTTTGTGCTGTAAAACAATTTCTGTCCTCTAGTTTTCTAAACATATAGGAGAAGAAGAAGATGAATAAGACGACCATAATGATAATGTTAATAAAGGAGGATGAGAAGGAAAAAGGAGGAGGAGAAGAAATCAAATAAAGGAAGAAGAAGGCGATAACGTTGAAGAAGAACAAGAGAGGAAGAAGAAGACGACGATGACGACGATGATGACAATATTGTTGAAGAATAAGAAAGAAGAAGAAGATGATAACGGTGATAATAAAGGAGGAGAAGGAAGAAGAAGAAGCAGTATCAGCAATATGTATATACACACGTTTGAAGAAGTGCAATCTGACTTGGTTAAATACTTAATTTAAAAATGTTTGGATGTCTAATTTGATTAGATGTTAAATACTATTGGCTAGGTTACTTTTTATTGGTATTGAAAAATAGAAACACATTACATTGACCGATAATATCTCACATTTTAATGGATCTTCTATTTATTTGATGAGATAATTAAAAGATTATTTATAGTTAAACTCTCCCCAATTTATCAATGGATAACTCCTTTAGTATGAATAATTTATACGTCTAGATATAGATATTTTTATTTAGACATTTTATTTATTTAGACTATTGAATTTATATTCTTAATCTCCTGATGCAGATATTGACAGAAATAATTAAAATTTTAACATAAATTTATGAACACACATTTTCAGCTAATTTAATTCGCTACAGAAATAAACAAATGACTCTTTTTATTATGCAAAAGAAATTGATTAGATTAGCGCACTTTTTATAGGTTATAATATATTTAGTTATGCAGTGTTCTTGATTACCTCTACATCGAGCAAATTTGGGGGATATATGTACATATATAAAATGAAAAAAATAAGTGTGGTCTTAATGAGTTGATGCTGCGACAGGAGTTTGAATTTAGTTGTGAGGGGGGATTGAGAAACAAAGAGAAGGCCTAATTACGTTATCAAATCATAGTGTGTAATAAATGATTTGAGGACCCATTAAGAATAAAGTTTTCATGTGAGTGCCTCTCAAGTAAAAGCTATTTAGTCTAGTCACAAGTATGTGCACAAAACAAAACAATCTTTGCCTCAAATAATGTCTATCTAATCATTACAATCTTTAGGCTCCAATGATGC
>NC_029790.2:38978572-38981065 GCF_000816755.2 Arachis ipaensis
ATAGTACTGTAGTAGGATAATTATTGTTACGAAGTTATGTTATATAGCCTTGTTTGTTTTCCTTTGTGGAACATGAACCCTGTTTCTCCTGCATGTATACCAAACCTTATTGACTTGTGTGTTGATGTATTTATGTAATAAGTCCCACCATACACATGTGATGCTGCTTAATTTGACCCCCAAAACAAAGTGTTCCACTCGTTAACACAATTCAATGTGATGTGATTTTTGAATGAGACAGGGTATGCATCCCCCTTCATCTTATTAAAATATTTGATTACCTTTTTAGGCTTAATCATATAAAAGTAGTACTCGGCGTTCTTCAAGTAACGGATGGGAACTTATATGAGCAAAATATTCAAAGGAAAAGGACACAAGTCACTAAAGTGTTTCTTGACAAAATGCTGCATGTACATCTTTATCATTTCATGAAGTCATGTTAAGATTAAAAAAAACCCAAAAACATGATGTTCATCTTAGAAAGAATGTTTCTTAAGCATCTTATAATTTGGTCAACTTATAATCACTATATTAGGTTCGAAGAGAATTTTTTTTACTGAGAATTTTTTTTTCCCTTTTGGGTCAGGTCCTGAACAATGTTTTGAAACAATCCAATTATTTGTCATTATGAAAAGGACGTTGTATTGAATGGGCCAAAAATTGAATTATTAAAACCATATGATGTTGCGAAATAAAATAAGCCCAACCATTACTTGAGAGTTGAGACTCCAGCTTATATCCGAGTCCAAACGAATTTAGAAGACAAGCATCCTTGCTTTCCAAAATAATTAGAAAAAACAGTAGAGTTAGTACTCAGGCCTAAGGATTAGAATTCTCTAAATTTTGAATTTCATCTTAGAGGATAAAGTATAATTTTTTATTATTTATTTATAAGTAAGACTAAAAAAAATATGAGAGAAAAATTATTCAAGAATAAAAGATTACACTTTATCCTCTAAAGTAAAAATAAAAAATTTAAAAAATCTAAATTCGGCCATAAAGTTGCACTCGTAATTTTTAAATAAAAATAATTCTATTAAATAAAAACTTTTACCTATAACTCATATAAATAACTTTAAATTGGTCTCTAAAATTGGCATCCATAACTTATGTTAGCCATGTGAAGCTTTGCATGATACTATAGAAGAGTTAGAATTCGAAAAGGAGAATAGGATAACTCGCTTTAAAAGTATGATAAATCTGGTACCTATGAGTGTGTGTGGTTGGAAAAATATTAGAATATTTTCAGAAATATTTAAATAGAAATATCTTATTTCTATATTTGTTTCAAAGTTTAAAAATATATTTTTAGGTAAATTTTATTTTCTGAAATCAAAATACCACCATCTTCATTCTCATCTCTTTCCTAATTATCTTTAATTCTAATGAGAATAGAAAGTGTATAACAAAATAAAAAGACCAAAATACCCTTACTAATTTAACTCTAATCCTCTTTTTTTAGATTTTTCACTTCTCATTTCACAAAAAACCAAACTCTAGTAGAGCCCCACCTCCATGAAAATCAAACCTTAGCAAATTTTTTTCCCAAATTCATGTAGGTTCCACGAGCGTCGGCGCCGTCTCGCTGCCGATCTGAATTCGTACAACCACCGCACTCCTTATTCTCAAAAGAAGATTGACTTCGATCTTTCGCGTTCGTGTTCATCATCATAGCTCACCTCCATTCGTGTTCGTGCTCGTGCTCGTGCTCGCACTCAGTCTCTCTCCTCCGTCTGAGCTTGGTTGCTTGTGCATCTCTCGCCTCCGCGTCTGCTCGAGTTATGCTTTCTGTTCATGTCGTTTCCCTCGCCTCTCTCCCTCCTCGCATCTTCCTGTTCCTATTTATCTTTTTCAAGCACAGGGTTTGTTCTAGGTTTGAAATATTATTAATTTAATTTGTTGTTGAAATACAATACAACAACAAATTTAGATTTCAAGAACATTGAAGGAGTTTTTTTATGGGTTCTCAGTTTTTCATTCCAAGTCTAAATTTAAACATGGCATATTAGAGTAGAATTATTATTCAAAGAGTAGAAATTATTCTTATTTATTAATTTGATTGTTAAAAAACTAAAACAATTCCTACATTGCATACTCCTTTGGCTTGATTTTGTTCAGATTAAGATGTTTAATCTTGCGTTTTTTTGTTCGGATTATTCCTTTTCAAATTGATGATATATGGATTACGGTTCAATTAGATTATGTAGATTATGGAATTATTATTGATTCATGCTTTCTTGATTATGATTTCTTGGTCTCTGTAAGCTGAAGAAAAAGACATACATTGGTTTGTAATCTCTGATTATGACAAGTTCCAACTAGTTTTCCTGACATATGTTGGTTTGGCTCTGTTTTTGTACTTGATATAAGAACAAAAAGTATTAAAAGTATATAGTGTACCTGTTAGAATCCTCTAAGCTGTTCTCCAAAATTTAAGGGGGAGCCATTGTTGTTGTTAGTTTTAATATGATGTGTCACTGATCTATCACTTGC
>NC_029790.2:38981219-38981810 GCF_000816755.2 Arachis ipaensis
TACTATATACTTGATAATACTTTTTCAAAAAATTATATTTCTAGTAATAATATTTCTAAACATAAAAATTAATCCTTCAACCAAATACACCTTATAATGTCAAGTCTTTTATGTAGGCTATGTACAAAAATAGAGGGAGGTGCATGCGAAGAGCCAATGCGGTTACAACTTTTTAAAGAGAATGTGGTGCAACTTGGTTCGGCTGCGTGTCGAGCTTTTAATGTGGTTTGTGTTGAAAAAAAAAAAGCCGAATACAAGAGAAAAATTAGCAAGGCTTAGGATTATTCCAGAGTCCATGGCATTATGCCCTATGTGTGAGAAAGAGCAAGAGACGGTGCTTGAGTAGATGTAGAATGTGATGTGTATGTTCTGTTGCTTCTTGCTGATGTTGTCTTTTGTAGAAGTTACTTATTTGCTGTGTTAGCATTGTTGTTGTTTGTGATGTCTTGATGTCTATGATCTATTGACCTCATTTCCTTTTGAGTCGTAGTGAGATGTGAATGTATCTAAAAAAAATTTTGGTTTAAAATTTTAATCATACAAAATTGTTTATAATAATTTAATATTAATAAATTTGACAATCCATAAATA
>NC_029790.2:38981964-38996188 GCF_000816755.2 Arachis ipaensis
AGAGAGACTAAATTTATCTTTATATAAAAAATTATACTCCTTACTCTTTCTTTGATTTTTCTATTTTTTAAATTCATCATCAAAATCAAACATTCACTCTTGTATTCATATATCCTATATATCATCAGAATTTGAAAAGGATTATTGACCTCATCTGGTAAGAAAATAATTAAACGAAACAAATTAAAGGAATGTAAAATTCCTTTAATCATCACTATCATATTACATATTAAACTTAGTTTGATTTAATTGGTGATCATGTATTATATTGATTGACGGTAGGGGTGTATATTAAAAAAAAAAAAATTAAATATGGTTATTTGGTTAAAAAATTATAATCACATTTTGGTTAATCAATTTATTAAAATAATTTTAAAATTATATCCATATTTTTTAAAATTAATTAACCAAAATTAAATAAAAAAAATCAATTTTTAATTGATTAACCAAAATCAAAACTAAAATTAAAAAACTCTAATTTTAATTTTTTAGATTAAAAATTTAATAAAAAAATGTTTTTTTTTTGGTCCAAAATCGAATTTTTTTTACCAAAAACTAGTTTTTCTATCCAAAAATCAATTATTTTTTAAAATCGGTTTTTGAATTTTTTAACTGATTAATAACTAATTTTATTATATAAAACCAATTTAGTTAATCAACCAAAATTTAATTTTGGGTTAACAAAAAAACAGGTTTGGTTTTTGGATTAACCAAACCATGTACAACCCTAATTGACGTGGTATTACTTTTAGATTGACTATTCAATAATTTTACATCTGAACATTAATGAGAATTCACTACAAGAAAAACATTGAATACTCTCAGAGTAATAAAAATAATCCGATGATAAAGAAAAAAATCCAACAATATAACCCTTGCTGGTAACTAATTACCGTCGGATTCTACGGCAGATTCTTTGACAAAAAAATATTTGGCTATCGGCGGAAATTTTTCGCCTGTAATTTTGGTGCCATACTATATTGTTTCGCACCAACTTACCGTCAAAATTTTTTTTTGATAAATCTGACGGTAAAATTAATTTTTAACACAATTAGTAGTCAATTCTAAATAATGGAAATCAAATAAGGTTTTCGTTAAAAATCAAGTGTACGCATAGAATTAAAAGTAAAATAAATAAGATACAATCAAATAAAAAGGAACAAAATCCTAATCACTATGAATTCTAATAGTCGTCGTTATTATCCCCTTGCTCCTATTGAGGCGGCAGTCTAGGTAGTGATGTCGGTACTTCACTAGCGGTATTGTTGCCACCAGAGCGCATCTGCTTGTGGTACACCACCATCTATTGTTACATTCGCTGAATTCGCTCCAATTTCTTCCTAAGCTCCAGCCTGAGAAAATTTGTGTCTAACACACATGTGAGGATCTCGTTATACCTTTCTTCAGATTACTGCAGCTATTGAGCCTGTTGGTGAAGGCTCTGGATCAGATTCTGCAGTTGCTCCCTCAAATCGACATTATCCTTAAGATTGACAAGCCTGGTGGCAGAGGCGAATGAAGCCTTCACTGTGGAGGTGCTAAAGTTGTTGGCAAAGAACGATCCCAGCCCGTAATGTGATTCTCTTATGGCTTAGATGTGGTCTCGCGCCAAACCGTATTAGGATCGACGAATGAATCAGCAGGGTTGTTGCCGTGCTCTCTAGTATGCTGAGATTGCTAGGTTATGTAATACCCTACCACACAAGGGCTTACACTATAGTCGTAAATCATAGGGGTGAGGCATTATGATGCCTAAAAATAAAATACATACATATATTCGAAAGATGATAATATAACTAGGAGCCTATGAAAGAAAGATAAACAAAGCGATAACCGTATCACACTCGAAGTGATAAAGGTAAACATTGTATAAATATAAGAGTAAAAGAGATACATAAATATATACATAGGATTCAGAATAAGATACATAAGCAGTATTAGTCTCGACCTGCAAAAAAAAAAGGCTGGCTAGATAATATTACAACACAAAGTATACCAAAATACATCCTGTTTATAAGATACAACCTATTATTATCATCTAATTCACCCTTAATCATAGCCGCTAGTATATATCTGATGCATGAGCATCTTTTCTTTATTTTCTATTTATTTTAGATATAAATTTATTGAGTTTTAATTAGATTTTGGTGTTTGAAACCTACTTGGATGCTACTTTGAGTTGCTTTAGTGTTTTAATTTATTTCAAGTAAAGTTTGAATCGGTTTGTCAGAGTTCGTGTGCAAGAAAAGAGAAGAGTTTTGAATCTGCCAAGTTAGCGCTAAATGCGAACCTGAGCGTTTAATATCTCAATCCTAGTTTTTATTGTAAGACCTTGGATTTTTAGAAATTAAATAATAAGTTATTTATGATTTATTATATTCACTCAAGATTATATTTTCAGGAATTTTTATTTTAATTGGGTAACTTTCATAATCAAAATTTAAAGCTGTAGTAACTGAAAAATAATGAGAATTTAATATGCTTTAATTTGAATATTCAGATTTTGAACCTTATTTTATAAATAAAAAGAAATTAATTTGATTATCTCTTATTCTTGAATTAGAGTATTTATTTGAAAATAATTTGTAAAGTTATAATTAAATAGTATTTTCTTTAAAGATAATTTTGTTGAATTAAAATTGATTTTCAATTACTCTATTACCCTTGTAGTATTTTTTTATATATAATTATTGTTGGATTAAAATTGATTTTCAATTACCACATTATCCCTATTGTTATTAAGAATACCTACTCTATCCAAAACCCTAATTTTACTCTAACTTAACCCTAACACACCCCCACCCACACCCTCACTCTTCTCTCCCAGCTGCAGCACACAACACACACAAATATAAACACACCCACGCAGAAAGAAGAGAAGGAGGGAAGAAGGAAGGAGAAGAGAAGCAGAGGGGAGGGAGACTGCGTTGATGATGCTGGGTCTCGCCACCACCGTCGTGTCGCTGTCGGGAAGCAGAGTCGCAAAGAGAGAGAGAGATCGACGGAAGGAGGCGATGTGAGAGAGAGAGAGAGAGGCGTCGTGTCTGCTGCGAGCTGGCCATCAACCTGTGCCATCGCGTTTCACCTTCGTCGCCGAGGTCAGGGTCACCGCCGAGGAGAGGGAGCTACTATTGCTGAAGACGCGAGCTGGAGGTGCTATGCCTAGTCGTCGTCGTCATTGCTTGGGTCGTCACCAGAGAAGCCGTCACTGCTGCATGTGTGAAAGAGCTGTGGGAGGAGTTGGCATGCCACTGTTGTTGCTTCTTTGTCGCTGTCGTGGCTCTTTTCCACCATTCTGGTCGTCGGAAAACACAGCCAAAGCTACTGCCGCTCTGTTGTCTTATTTCTTTTTAGCCGTAGTAAGTCGTTCTTGCCTTGAAACTCACACAGCAAGTGAAATAGTGTTCTATTATGAGTTTGTTAAAGATTCTGAGGTTTTGGTAACGTAGGGTCGAGTTTTGATTATTGCATGTCACGATTAAAGTTGCTGCTATTGCTGCAAAAATATAATGGAGTTGTGGGTGAGGCTGCTACTGTTGCGGGCCGGAGGAAAAAGGGTTTTGACGCATTTTGTTGCTTATGGGTTTTGACTATTCGAGGTAGGGGCTTTTTCTTAAAACCATTTTATTACAAAGAATCGTCACAAGTCGATATTGATATAAAAAATATATTTTTATGATTTTTGTGAGTCTGATGAGTTGAACTGAACTGTTTTTGGATGAAAGTGATTGTTTATCTGATTGATTTATCGACTAATTGAGAAGGCTAGATATTCTAGTTTATTGATTGATTTTATTGAGTTGGTGGTTGTTGAATTAGTTTTCTTGAATTATTGAAAATGATTGGTTGCTGTAATTTTTAGTTATGTTGATTTCTTTGTTTTGGGCACTGGATTGCAATTGATTAGATAATGTATATTTTGTAAATCATTTGGGGAATTGCTAAATGTTGAATATTCTTATTGAGTTGGATAATTTTGGGCTGAATGCGGTTTTGGATCGAAATAGATTGAAAAGCTCATTTTTTTATTGTTGTTGAGAAAAAGGTTAGTGATTTGTTGTGATTCGATGGAACCCTTGAGGGGTGGTAAAGTCCGAGTTTTCGGGGAGGTGCTGCTAAAATTTTTATAAGTTTGGACTAAATTGTATAATAAATAAAATGAGATTGGTTGTTTTCCCCTAAAGTCTAGAGACCTTTGATTTAACAAATCTTGATTTAAAGTAACTTAAGTGAGAATTTAAGAATAAATGATTATGTGGTTTCGTTAAGATTGTAATTTGTAAACAGGATGACTTTTGAGTCTTTTAAAAGAGGTTTAAACTTGAAATGGGTTTGAAGTTAGTTTAGAAATTTTTGGTTAAGTAAAAATAAGTTTTATGAAAGAGAAATGGTTTTAAGTGAAGTCGCTTTGGAGGTTTCAGAAAATATTACAATTTAGAAGATTTTGGTTAAATTTGTCAGGCTATAACTTTGTCCTCGAATCTTGAAAATTTGTGAAACTTGATTTGAATGAAAACAGGGTTTTTTCTAGTTTATAACGTTCGAAGAATAGACGAAAAATGGTTTTTGTATCAAATGTTATGATGGTTTGAAAACTGGTGTTTAAAAATTGAATTTGGAGATTTTGCAGAGAATCTGAAATTTTTGGCCTGTGTGCGCGCACACAGAGCTGTGCGTATGCACTACATATAACGAGTATAAGGAATCGTGCATACATATGAGGGTGTGTGTACACACGTCAAGGAAAATTTACAAGTCGTGCGTATGCACGAGGGGTGATGCGTATGCACAAGAGGAAAATGCTTTCTAATCGGTGTGTGCACACGAGTTGGTGTATGCGCACGGGTTGGTGCATACGCACAGGTCTTGTTTTCTCAAAGAAATTCTATTTTTGACTTGTTGGATTTTTCGGCAAGCTTGTAAATCCCTGTAACTCTGAATAAAGTCTGTTAACTAGTTTTGAGGCCCTGGAATGAGTGTAAGTAAATTAAATGAGAATGTTGACTAATGAATCTAAGTTAATGATACTTTGATGAAAGCTTGTATTAATGAACCTGTTGGTTACAGAATTGGTTAAAGGAAATAATAATACTTATTGTGATTTGAATCACTGAACTAATATTTACTCTTGGCAAGGATGATGGCAAATCCCGCTTGCACACTGAGTTGAGTTTTTTCTCGAGCAAGGACGATGGTTAATCACGCTTGTTCGTGGTCATGGTGTTATGTGAAAAAGGTGGTAGGACACTTATCTCTCGGAATATTTCTCCTACATCCTCTTTTAATTTTTTTTTGTTGAAAGTGGGAAAGGTAGTAGGATACTCATCCCTCAAAATATTTTCCCCACATCCTCTTTTAATTTTTTTTGTTGAAAGTGGGAAAGGTAGTAGGATACTCATCCCTCAAAATATTTTCCCCACATCCTCTTTTAAATTGTGTTTGTTGAAAGTAGAAAAGGTGGTAGGGCACTCGTCTCTCAGAATATTTTCCCACATCCTCTTTTAAAGTGTGTTTGTTGAAAGTGGAAAAGGTGGTAGGGCACTCATCCCTCGGAATGTTTTTTCCACGTCTCTCTCTAGTTGCAAGGTGGTAGGGCACTATCTCACATAATTTTATGGCATCCAGCGGAAGGTAGTAGGGCACTCATCCTTTGGAACATTTCCCCTGAGTATACCTCCAGGAGAAGGTGGTAGGACACTCATCCCTTGGAATTACTCTTCCTGGGGATGCGCAACAAATAGACTAATCCGGGACTTACCGATCGGGTTTGTGTAGGGTTCTGGCAGTTTAAGCAACACGTGAGCTTATGGTCATTAGGAAGGCATGCATCATGCTGCATTTGTTTGCTATTGTTTGGATGTGCTTTAATGTCTTGGTTTGCCTATTTGATGAATTCTATTTAACTGTTAATTGTGGTTCTTGCTGTAATTGTTCTCTAATTATGCTTGCCTTGCCTTGCATTGTTTGTTGCCTGTGATTAATTCTGTTTTGAGACTAAGTATTGCTTAGTTATGTTTTGGGTTGGTGGCCGTGATTTGGTTATGTTTAGGCCGGAGATCATGGTTGGTTATATTTGGACTAGAGGCCATGGTTGGTAAGTTAGGTATGTATTATTTATGTTATAGGATATTAAATTGAGATTGAAATTCTTATAAGTGAAAAGTGAATTTAAATGTTTGAATAATTAATTGTTGATGTTTTGAATGGATTCATAAGACGAACGATAATCACTGTGATACGAAATTTACACTTCAATATTCGCTAGAATTACTGGCAAGTACACCGGTCGTATCAAGTAATAAAGTCACGGTGAGTGAGTGTCGATCCCACAAGGATTAACAGATTAAGCAAGCAATAGTTAATTGATTAATCTAGTTAGACTGTCATAATTTGGTGATGATCAAACAAGAAATTTAAATGACGTGAAATTAAATGAAAACAATGAAGAACAAGAAAGTAAATGACATGAATGTAGAGTGCTGGAAATTAAATTGTAAGAATCTTAAATTGTAGGAAAGTAAATAACTAGAATTAAAAATGAAAAGAACATTGGGATCAAGAGATGTTACATTCTCAAGATCAATAATTTTCATCTTCTCTTCAATCATGCAATCATTGATCTCTTGGTAATTTGATTTCTCTTAACTTGATCAATTGCCAATCTCTTGATCTAATTGCTCATGAGAAGAGATGAAGATTGGTCTTTGATTTAGAGCCACACAATTTCATGAATCAAGTTATAGGTTGATTATATGTCACATATCAATCCTAAACCCAAATTTACCATATTGAGAGAAAGATTTTCAAACTCAATTCTATGATCCCTCTCTCAAGTTTCTCATAGAATTTAAGTTGGATTTCAAATTCTCTCTCAAGACATTTGAATTCTTGATATGAAGAACGAAGATTCTTTCTAAAAAAACAAAGAAAGAAGAATTGAAGAAGAAGAATGAAAACAAATTAATCCATTAAATTGCAATAGAGCTCTCTTTCCCAATGTTAAAAATTAGAGACTCATAACAAAAGAATTACAATAGTGTGTAAGAAAATGGAAGAGAGGAGAATGAGAGTGAGGAGAGTCCGAAGACTCTCTCCAAGGTCCTATTTATAAGCTATCCTAAATTACAACTTCAAATGAAATTCAAATTACAATCAAATGTAAATTTTCTAACTACTTCTAGATAATTTTTGTTGCCTTGATTGATTATTAATTGTGGCTTTACTTGGATGGAATTGGGATTATGAAGTTGAGGCACTGAACATTGAGGAATAAATGAAAGAATTGGGATATTGGAAGTGGTCCAATGTGGAGTGTCATTGAAGTGGCACTTTGGTTACACTTTGGACTTTTAAAGGTTTGAAACTCTCGCAGGAAAGTTAGCCCGGCGTGCCACTTTGGTGCCGTGCCCTTGGCACGCCCAAGATGAACATGATTTGAGTTATGAGGGCGTGTGGTGTTGGCTGGTACGTGAAATTGTGATTATTTGTTCCCTGGCTATAGTGCCAAAAACTTGGTGTGGAGAACGTGATTTCAAGACTTCTTCACAATTTTGTGTAACTGACTAGCAAGTGCACTGGGTCGTCCAAGTAATAAACCTTATGTGAGTAAGGGTCGATCCCACGGAGATTGTCGGCTTGAAGCAAGCTATGGTCATCTTGTAAATCTTAGTCAGGCAGATTCAAATGGTTATGAGGTTTTGATAATTAAAATATAAATAAAACAGAAAATAAAATAGAGATACTTATGTAATTTATTGGTGAGAATTTCAGATAAGCGTCTGGAGATGCTTTGTTACTTCTGAACTTCTGCTTTCTTAGTGCCTTTTTCCAACCATGCGTTACCTCCTTCCATGGCAAGCTGTATGATCCTCTCGAATGAAAACAAATCCATATGTGCTGTCACCGCACAACTAATCATCTGTCGGTTCCTGCTAGCGTCGGAATAGGACCATTGTCCTTTTGTACACTGTCACTGCGCCCAACATTCGCAAGTTTGAAGCTCGTCACAGTCATCCCTTCCCAGATCCTACTCGGAATACCACAGACAATGTTTAGACTTTTCGGATCTCAGGAATGCTGCCAATGGTTCTAGCCTATACCACAAAGATACTAATCTCACGGACTCGGTCCGTGTATTAGATATCCAAGAGAGTATACTCCAGCTGTCGTCCAATGACTACGTTGAACATCATGTAGATCGCTTTGTGGTTGTCAGGCACGCGATCTTGGCTAAGCGAGTAACGAAGATTGGGTGATTGTCACGGGTCACCCCTTCATTCTGACTTAACTGAATTAAGTATGAGAGTATATCTTGGAGAAGAAGCAGGCGTGAATTGAAGGAAAAACAGTAGTAATTGCATTAATTCATGAAGAACAGCAGTGCTCCACACCTTAATCTATGGGGTGTAGAAACTCCACCGTAGAGAATACATAAGTGAAAAAGGGTCTAGGCATGGCCGTGAGGCCAGCCTCCAAACGTGTACAATGGTCTATGATAGCATAAGATTAACCAAAGACTAACTAAAGACTAAAAGACTAAAAGTAGTTTTTATACTAAACTAGTAATCTAGGTTTACAGAAAATGAGTAACTAAGTGCAGATAGTGCAGAAATCCACTTCCGGGGCCCACTTGGTGTGTGCTTGGGCTGAGCATTGAAGCTTTTTCGTGCTTAGGCTTTTCTTGGAGTTAAACGCCAGCTTTGGTGCCAGTTTGGGCGTTTAACTCCAATTTTGGTGCCAGTTTGGGCGTTTTACGCCAAGATATTTTAGGCTGACTTTGAACGCCAGTTTGGGCCATCAATTCTCGGGAAAAGTATAAACTATTATATATTACTGAAAAGCACAGGATGTCTACTTTCCAACACAATTAAGAGCGCACCAATTGGGCTTCTGTAGCTCCATAAAATTCACTTCGAGTGCAGGGAGGTCAGAATTCAATAGCATCTGCAGTTCTTTTTCAGTCTCTGAATCAGATTTTTGCTATGGTCTCTCAATTTCAGTTAGAAAATACTTGAAATCACAGAAAAACACACAAACTCATATTAAAGTCCAGAAATGTGATTTTTGAATAAAAAATAATAAAAATATAATAAAAAGTAACTAAAACATATTAAAAACTATATAAAAATAATGCCAAAAAGGGTATAAATTATCCGCTCATCACAACACCAAACTTAAATTGTTGCTTGTCCCCAAGCAACTAAAAACAAAATAGAATAAAAAGAAGAGAATATACAATGAACTTCAAACTTATCAATGAAGATTAGCTTCAATTAGATGAGCGAGACTTGTAGCCTTTTTGCCTCTGAACAGTTTTGGCATCTCACTTTATCCGTTGAAGTTCAGAATGATTGGCATCTATAGGAACTCAGAATTCAGATAGTGTTATTGATTCTCTTAGTTCAATATGTTGATTCTTGAACACAGCTACTTTATGAGTCTTGGGTGACCCTAAGCATTTTGTTTTTCAGTATTACCACCAGATACATAAATGCCACAGACACATAACTGGGTGAACCTTTTCAGATTGTGACTCAGCTTTGCTAGAGTCCCCAGTTAGAGGTGCCCAGAGCTCTTAAGCACACTCTTTTTGCTTTGGACCACAACTTTAACCGCTTAGTCTCAAGCTTTCACTTGACACCTTCACGCCACAAGCACATGGTTAGGGCTTGGTTTAGCCGCTTAGGCTAGGATCTTATTCCTGTGGGCCTTCATATCCATTAATACTCAAAGCCTTGGATCCTTTTTACCCTTGCCTTTTGGTTTAAAGGGCTATTGACTTTTTCTGCTTGCTTTTTCTTTTTCTTTCTTTTTTTTTCGCCATTTTTTTCTTTTTTTTATTCTTTATTTTTTTCGCTATTTTTTTTCGCAAGCTTTTTCTATTCACTGCTTTTTCTTGCTTCAAGAATTAATTTTATGATTTTTCAGATTATCAATAACATTTCTCCTTTTTCATTATTCTTTCAAGAGGCAACAATTTTAATATTCATAAACAACAAATTCAAAAATATGCACTGTTCAAGCATTCATTCAGAAAACAAAAGGTATTGCCACCACATCAAAATAATTAAACTAATTTCAAGATAGAATTCGAAATTCATGTACTTCTTGTTCTTTTGCAATTAAAAACATTTTTCATTTAAGAAAGGTGATGGATTCATAGGACATTCATAGCTTTAAGACATAGACACTAGACACTAATGATCATGTAATAAAGACACAAACATAGACAGAACATAAAGCATAATTTTTGAAAAACAGAAAAATAAGAACAAGGAAATTAAAGAACGGGTCCACCTTAGTGATGGCGACTAGTTCTTCCTTTTGAAGATCTTATAGAGTGCTTGAGCTCCTCTATGTCTCTTCCTTGCCTTTGTTGTTCCTCTCTCATGGCTCTTTGGTCTTCTCTAATTTCATGGAGGAGGATGGAATGCTCTTGGTGCTCCATCCTTAGTTGTCTCATGTTGGAACTCAATTATCCTAGGGAGGTGTTGATTTGCTCCCAATAGTTTTGTGGAGAAAAATGCATCCCTTGAGGCATCTCAGGGATTTCATGATGAGGAATTTCCTCATGCTCTTGTTGAGGTCCATGAGTGGGCTCTCTTGTTTGCTCCATCCTTTTCTTAGTGATGGGCTTGTCCTCTTCAATGAGGATGTCTTCCTCTATGACAATTCCAGCTGAATTGCATAGGTGACAAATGAGATGAGGGAAGGCTAACCTTGCCAAAGTGGAAGACTTGTCTGCCACCTTGTAGAGTTCTAGGGATATGATCTCATGAACTTCTACTTCCTCTCAGTTCATGATACTATGGATCATGATAGCCCGGTCTATTGTAACTTCAGACCAGTTGCTAGTAGGAATGATAGAGCATTGGATGAACTCCAACCATCCTCTAGCCACGGATTTTAGGTCAAGCCTTCTTAGTTGAACCGGCTTGCCTCTTGAATCTCTCTTCCATTGAGCGCCTTTCACACAAATGTCCCTAAGGACTTGGTCCAACCTTTGATCAAAGTTGACCCTTCTAGTGAAAGAGTGAGGATCTCCTTGCATCATTGGCAAGTTGAATGCTAACCTCACATTTTCCGGACTAAAATCCAAGTATTTCCCCCGAACCATTGTGAGCCAATTCTTTGGGTTCGGGTTCACACCTTGGTCATGGTTCTTAGTGATCTATGCATTAGCATAGAACTCTTGAACCATTAAGATCCCGACTTGTTGAATGGGGTTGGTGAGAATTTTCCAACCTCATCTTCGAATCTCATGTCGGATCTCCGGGTATTCACTCTTTTTGAGCTTGAAGGAAACCTCAGGGATCACCTTTTTCTTGGCCACAACTTCATAGAAGTGGTCTTGATGGACCTTTGAGATAAATCTCTCCATCTCCCATGACTCGGAGGTAGAATTAATTGTCTTCTCTGTTCTCTTTCTAGAGGTTTCTCTGACCTTAGGTGCCATTAATGGTTATGGAAAATAAAAAGCTTTAGCTTTTCCCACACCAAACTTAGAAGATTTGCTCGTCCTCGAGCAAAAGGAGAAAAAAAGGAGTAAAGAAGAAGAAATGGAGGAGATGGAGGTGAGGAGTGGGTTCGGCCAAGGGTGGTAGTAGTGTGTATATTATGTGAAATTGAAGGTGGTAAGGAGGGGTATTTATAGGGTAAGGGAGAGAGGGTAGCCGTGTATGAGGGGTTGGGTTTTAGGAGGGAAATGGTTTGAATTTGAATGGTGAGGTAGGTGGGGTTTAATGATGGATGGATGTGAGTGGTGAAGAGAATATGGGGAAGAGGGTAGGATTTGATAGGTGAAGGGTATTTGGGGAAGAGTTATTGATGCACGGAAAACTTGTCTCTCAACAAATTCCCCTTCGGCAAGTATACCGAATTGTCGTCAAGTAACAACTCACAAAAGAGTGAGGTCGAATCCCACAGAGATTAACGGATTAAGAAATCAATGGTTAATTGATTATCCTAGTTAGACGAATCAGATTGGAGTGATAAGCAACAAGGAAATGTAAATGGCACAAAAGTAAAGAAAGCAATAAAGTGCAGAAAAGTAAAATGGCAAGAAAGTAAATGACTATAGAGTAAATGTAAGAACTAAAAAGGGAGGGAGTCCGAAGACCCCTCTCTAATCCCCCCTTCAAGAATATCCTTTGAATGTAAAAGCTAAGGCCCTTATATAAGCTCTCCTAAATTACAAAATGAAATTAAAAGCAATTTACAATTAAATGAAAATTCCTATTCTAGATGCTTCTTGTGGCCTTGATTGGTTGACACTTGTGGGCTTGCTTCCTTGAGGTTGGGTGGTCCTTGAAAGAGAATCAAGTTGAGGTCCAGGTGCTAATGTCAGTGCTAACGTTAGCCACACTAACACTACAAGTGTGGCGTTTGTGCTGAAGTTAGTGTGGCTAACGTCACACTTGCTACCTAGTTGGTGTTTTTGGGGTTTAAAAGATGCCTCTGGTTTGTGCTCCAATTTCATGCCCACTATAGAGTATTATATATCGTTAGAAAGATCTGAATGTCAGCTTTCTAACGCAACTAGAATCACCTCAATTGGACCTCTGTAACTCAAGTTATGCTCTTTTGAAGGGGACAGGGTTGCTGGCATAGTGGCTGGCGTTATTGGCAAACGTGAGTGCCAATAACGTCCGCGATCAGGGGCCAAAAATTGCCAGTTCCTGAAGCTCAACTTAATGTCCATCCCATACTATTATATCTTATTGGAAAGCCCTGGATGTATATTTTCCAACGCCTTTGGAAGAGCATCATTTGGAGCTCTACAACTCGAGTTATACTTCTTGGAAGGTGAAGAGGTCAGCTGGCCTTACTACAGGTTGATACCATGTTCATCTTTGAACTTTCGGGGCAGGTTTTCTCCCTCAAATTTAGTGTCCACCTTGTAGTGCCATATATGCTTGGAAAGCTCTGGAATCCTAATTTCCAATGCCACTGGAATCACCTCATTTGGAGCTTTGTGGCTCAAGTTATTCTTGTTTGAAGAAGGCATGGTCAGGCTGGTGGGTGAGACTTTTGCCCATGTTAACTACCAAGTTAATATAGTTAACGTGGAAGCTAACATGGGTCGTTTTGCTTCGCAAACGTTAGTGGAGATCACTTTTTCCCCTAACGTTGGCATTTCCCTTTCCTTCCACGTTAGTTCCCACGTTAATGTAGTTAACGTGGAAGCTAACGTGGGTCTTCTTGCTTCGCAAACGTTTGTGGAGATCACCTTTTCCACTAACGTTGGCATCTACCTTTCCTTCCACGTTAGTTCCCACGTTAATGTAGTTAACGTGGAAGCTAACGTGGGTCTTCTTGCACCTTCGCTAGCGTTATTGGCACTCACTTTTGCCACTAACGCTGCTCCTTCTTCAAAGTTGATGCCATTAACGTTCTCACTAACGTTCCAACTTTCCTTCCTTCCACGTTAATGGCCACGTTAGTGGCACTAACGTAGCCACTAACGTGGCTCTTCTCTGCTTCTTGTTACCTGAAATCAATCAAACAAAGTACATCAAAGTCTTGCTCTTAATCATGAGATCACGCATCACCCATTTTATCATTCAATGCATGCATAATTCTCATGAAATCATTCAAAATTCACAATGTTTGTTTGAATCATGGTATGAATGCATTTTCAAGCAAATACTTGCTTATTTCTTAAGAAAATTCATGAAACCAACCTAAAGCATACAAAAAATGGCTAGTAAAACTAGCCAAGATGCCCTGGCATCACAACACCAAACTTAAATCTTGCTTGTCCCCAAGCAAGAAAAGAACTATGCACAAAGAATTCTCTTAATTGGAATGCATTGAAGAATTGCTTATGCTGCCTTAGTGGGTGAAGTGAATAAGTGACAGTGGGGTTAACTCTAATTTGTATGCTTATGCAAAGATTCCAGTGCTCATTAGTCCTTACATTTTGGAAGTCTTAGATCTTAGGACTTTTATTCAAATGATATTATGGAATCCTCTTTATAGATTGTCACCTTTGAAGCAGCACTTATTTTCTAGTATTTTTCTTTTCTTTTTGTATCTTGGCCTCGACTCTAGGTATCATGTCTCAAAGCGGCTTTTTAAGATAAGCTTTCAATCAATACTCCCAAACCAGTTGGTCTAAGGTATTAGGTGTTGAAGCACCCCTTAGGATATACTTGCTCAAGCCTCTCTCTTTGACACAAATCCACCACAAGCATTTAACTAGGACAATAACTCTTTGAGTTCT
>NC_029790.2:38996364-39067035 GCF_000816755.2 Arachis ipaensis
AAAATTCAAGATGATAATCATGATATCATAGCAACATGTTCTAGATCAAATATCAAATTATGCTTATTCACAAGGAGTAATCACACATGCATACAAAGAAAATAGAGGACAATCATGCAATTTAAAGTGCTGAAAATAAGTCAGAGAAAAAAGGAACTTTACCACCTTGTAGTTCATCTTCATTGTTGTTGCCCTTTTCCTCCTATTCTTCCCCTTTCCACACCAAACTTAGAATGATTGCTTATACTCAAGCAACAATTAAAACAGTGGTGATGGGGTCTATGATGGATCATGAATGTCTTAGAATGAAGTGTGAGTATGCATGTGTTTCAGCAAGCAAGATTAAGGATACAATAAAGGCACAAGAGATACAAACAGAGACATTTTAATTGCATTAATAAGTGGTGTTGGCATGGTACTTTGCATGAAAGTTAAGTGGCAACACCAAACTTAGTGTGACACTGTCATTTTAGAATGATGCAAATACCTAGTAAAGATTGAAAATCATTTTGTTGCCTGGCAACACCAAACTTAGAATGCAATCATATGTCAAATGATTGAAAGTAAACTATGTAAGGAAAGAAAATGTTACCTACAGTTGGGTTGCCTCCCAACAAGCGCTCTTTAAATGTCATTAGCTTGACATGTTGTTTATGAGTTTCTTCCTCTTCTTCCAGTTTGTTAAGAGGAATGACCTCAAGAGGAAAGAGGAGCCAGTTAATGCCCCTTGTTTTGAGTGCCTCTCCCCAGCAAGCTTTCTTTTGTTGTTAGCTTGTGTAAACTTACTTGTTGGGGTAGGGGTGGGATGGCTTTTAGTTGACCTTTTCATTTTCTTGGATATTGTCCTTCATTTCTTGGTCACCATCCTCTTTTTAGTGCTCATGTTGATTGCCTTCACCACCTTGATTTCAGTACTTGGGTGTTGTATGATGGTTGGAGCATCCTCTTCATCAAGAGCTTCTTGAATTGGTGGTTCAATGAACTCATCCTTTATGCAACTTTCGGTTTTATTGGAGTTGTGTGGACTCCCTTGATTGACTTCCTCCCTTTCTTCTGCATGATATTGCATTTAGCCTTTTGAGAGTGAGTTTGCATGTTCCTTTGTCACCCTTAGTAGCCTCTGTGGGTATGGAGCTTTGGGCTTATATACTCTCACAGCCTCCTCCTTCTTCATATGAATCTCACTTGGTATGACTGCCTCTTTTTCTTGTTCTTCTGATTCCTCCCTTGTTCTTGACCTTTGAATGAACTCCTCTATTTCTGGAGAGAGTGAAGTGGTCTCTCTTTGTAATCTCAGCTCTTCAATGAATTGTTCTTCAGAATAGAGTTGTGCATTCTATCTCAATTTTTCTTCATGGTCTCTTTTTGCTATTTTCTCCTCTTCGTTTGTCTTTATTATTTCTTCAAGGAGGAGTTCTATCCTAGCGAGTATCTCTTCTTCTCTACTTTTTTTGAGTTCTTCCATGATGAGTTCCATCCTAGCGAGTCTATCTAAAGGAGGTTGGGTAGGTTGTAATGGTTGGTCGGGGTTGGCTTGTGAATGGAATTGGTTGTTTTGTGGTTGTGTGTTCTGAAAGTGATATGACTCTTGTGGATAGTGGATTGAGTTTTGTGGATGGTGAAATGAATTGTATGGATTTGGGATAGACTTTTGTGCTGAGGCATACTCAAATGATGAAGAATTTAGGCATGTAAAACTTGGAGGTGAGGTTGTATAATTGAGAGGTGATGGCTCTTGTTGAATGGGGTATGAATGAGTGAAATCTCTTTGATTTTGATTTTCCCAGCCACAACTTGAGTAGTGATCAATTTTACCAAAATATGGACCATTTTGTGGCTGGGGAAAGTACCCCATTTCATGTTCTTGATACTTCCACCCACCATGAGCATAGTAAAGTGAATCATTCTGTGGTGGTGGAGAGTTTCCCATGAAGTTTGAATGACTAAAATATGATAGATGCTCCTTTCTTTCCTGCAGAAAGCTTTGTCTCAAACAATAATCACCAAAAGAAATTGGAATCTCCATTGTCACAGATGAGGAAATTCCCAGTGAGGCAATATCACAAACAGTTAGTTAGCAAAAGAAAATAAAGTAACAAAAGAAAACAAAGACAAAAGAAAAGTGTCTAATCTAGTAAATCAATCAACCAGTAGTTTGTTAATCACAATTAATCCCCAGCAACGGCGCCATAAACTTGATGCAGGGAAAACTTGTCTCTCAACAAATTCCCCTTCGGCAAGTATACCGAATTGTCGTCAAATAATAACTCACAAAAGAGTGAGGTCGAATCCCACAGAGATTAACAGATTAAGCAATCAATGGTTAATTGATTATCCTAGTTAGACGAATCAGATTGGAGTGATAAGCAACAAGGAAATGTAAATGGAACAAAAGTAAAGAAAGCAATAAAGTGCAGAAAAGTAAAATGGCAAGAAAGTAAATGACTATAGAGTAAATGTAAGAACTAAAAATAAAATGAACATTGGGATCAAGAGATATTGCAATCCTCCGGATCAAGTTCATTCTCATCTCTTCCTCAATCAATGCGTTCATTGATCTCCTTGGCAATCTTAAGTGATCAAATTACAATTCCTTGTAATTCAATCTCTCAAATCTTGATCAATAGCTAATTCCTTGGTCAATTGCTCATGAGAAGAGATGAAGTATGGTCACGGATTATACCACATGCATTCCCAAATCAAGTGTTGGTAGAATTATAGTCATCGTATCCTTCCAACCCCAATTCGGTCCAACATGAGAAAGCATTTCTAGCATGATCGCTGCATTCCTCTTCCAAGGTTCAGAAGAGATCCAAGTATGAATAGCTTCTTTTCCAAGATAACTACCCAATTGGATGAAGATTGAAAGCTTTCTAGTAAAATCAAGAGAAAAGATAGAAGAAAAATAATGAAAACTAATATTGATCCATCAAATTACAACAGAGCTCCCTAACCCAATGAAAAGAGTTAGTTGATCATTGCTCTACCAAAATAGAAAAGAAAGAAATGCAGAAAAATAAAGATGAAGATTAAAACTGAAAATAAAACTTCAAAATTCATAAATGAAAAGTACAAAGAAAAGAAAGAGAAGGAAAAGTGTGTGAGGGGAGGGAGTCCGAAGACCCCTCTCTAATCCCCCCTTCAAGAATATCCTTTGAATGTAAAAGCTAAGGCCCTTATATAGGCTCTCCTAAATTACAAAATGAAATTAAAAGCAATTTACAATTAAATGAAAATTCCTATTCTAGATGCTTCTTGTGGCCTTGATTGGTTGACACTTGTGGGTTTGCTTCCTTGAGGTTGGGTGGTCCTTGAAATAGAATCAAGTTGAGGTCCAGGTGCTAATGTCAGTGCTAACGTTAGCCACACTAACGCTACAAGTGTGGCGTTTGTGCTGAAGTTAGTGTGGCTAACGTCACACTTGCTACCCAGTTGGTATTTTTGGGGCTTAAAAGATACCTCTGGTTTGTGCTCCAATTTCATGCCCACTATAGAGTATTATATATCGTTGGAAATCTATGAATGTCAGCTTTCTAATGCAACTGGAATCACCTCAATTGGACCTCTGTAACTCAAGTTATGCTCTTTTGAAGGGAACAGGGTTGCTGGCATAGTGGCTGGCGTTATTGGCTGGCGTTATTGGCAAACGTGAGTGCTAATAACGTCCGCGATCAGGGGCTGAAAATTTCCAGTTTCTGAAGCTCAAATTAATGTTCACCCCATACTATTATATATTGTTGGAAAGCCTTGGATGTCTACTTTCCAACGCCTTTGGAAGCGCATCATTCGGAGCTCTACAACTCGAGTTATACTTCTTGGAAGGTGAAGAGGTCAGCTGGCCTTACTACAGGTTGATACCATGTTCATCTTTGCACTTTCGGGGCAGGTTTTCTCCATCAAATTTAGTGTCCACCATGTAGTGCCATATATGCTTGGAAAGCTCTGGAATCCTAATTTCCAATGCCACTGGAATCACCTCATTTGGAGCTTTGTGGCTAAAGTTATTCTTGTTTGAAGAAGGCATGGTCAGGTTGCTGGGTGAGACTTTTGCCCACATTAACTACCACGTTAATGTAGTTAACGTGGAAGCTAACATGGGTCTTTTGGCTTCACAAACGTTAGTGGAGATCACCTTTTCCACTAACGTTGGCATCTCTTTTTCTTTCCACGTTAGTTTCCACGTTAATGTAGTTAACGTGGAAGCTAACGTGAGTCTTCTTGCTTCGCAAACGTTAGTGGAGATCACCTTTTACACTAACGTTGGCATCCCCCTTTCCTTCCACGTTAGTTCCCACGTTAATGTAGTTAACATGGAAGCTAACGTGGGTCTTCTTCCACCTTCGCTAGCATTATTGGCACTCACTTTTGCCACTAACGCTGCTCCTTCTTCAAAGTTGATGCCATTAACGTTCCCACTAACGTTCCAACTTTCCTTCCTTCCACGTTAATGGCCACATTAGTGGCACTAACGTAGCCACTAACGTGGCTATTCTCTGCTTCTTGTTACCTGAAATCAATCAAACAAAGTACATCAAAGTCTTGCTCTTAATCATGAGATCACGCATCATCCATTTTATCATTCAATGCATGCATAATTCTCATGAAATCATTCAAAATTCACAATGTTTGCTTGAATCATGGTATGAATGCATTTTCAACCAAATACTTGCTTATTTCTTAAGAAAATGCATGAAACCAACCTAAAGCATACAAAAAATGGCTAGTAAAACTAGCCAAGATGCCCTGGCATCACAACACCAAACTTAAATCTTGCTTGTCCCCAGGCAAGAAAAGAACTATGCACAAAGAATTCTCTTAATTGGAATGCATTGAAGAATTGCTTATGCTGTCTTAGTGGGTGAAGTGAATAAGTGACAGTGGGGTTAACTCTAATTTGTATGCTTATGCAAGGATTCCAGTCCTCATTAGTCCTTACATTTTGGAAGTCTTAGATCTTAGGACTTTTATTCAAATGACATTATGGAATCCTCTTTATAGATTGTCACCTTTGAAGCAGCACTTATTTTCTAGTATTTTTCTTTTCTTTTTGTATCTTGGCCTCGACTCTAGGTATCATGTCTCAAAGCATCTTTTTAAGATAAGCTTTCAATCAATACTCCCAAACCAGTTGGTCTAAGGTATTAGGTGTTGAAGCACCCCTTAGGATATACTTGCTCAACACAAGAGATACAAACAGAGACATTTTAATTGCATTAATAAGTGGTGTTGGAATGGTACTTTGCATGAAAGTTAAGTGGCAACACCAAACTTAGTGTGACACTGTCATTTTAGAATGATGCAAATACCTAGTGAAGATTGAAAATCATTTTGTTGCATGGCAACACCAAACTTAGAATGCAATCATATGTCAAATGAATGAAAGTAAACTATGCAAGGAAAGAAAATGTTACCTACAGTTGGGTTGCCTCCCAACAAGCGCTCTTTTAATGTCATTAGCTTGACATGTTGTTCATGAGTTTCTTCCTCTTCTTCCAATTTGTTAAGAGGAATGACCTCAAGAGGAAAGAGGAGCCAGTTAATGCCCCTTGTTTTGAGTGCCTCTCCCCAGCAAGCTTTCTTTTGTTGTTAGCTTGAGTAAACTTGCTTGTTGGGGGGTCTTTTTGCTTCGCAAACGTTAGTGGAGATCACCTTTTCCACTAACGTTGGCATCTCCCTTTCCTTCCACGTTAGTTTCCACGTTAATGTAGTTAACGTGGAAGCTAACGTGGGTCTTCTTGCACCTTCGCTAGTGTTATTGGCACTCACTTTTGCCACTAACGCTGCTCCTTCTTCAAAGTTGATGCCATTAACGTTCCCACTAACGTTTCAATTTTCCTTCCTTCCACGTTAATGGCCACGTTAGTGGCACTAACGTAGCCACTAACGTGGCTCTTCTTTGCTTCTTGTTACCTGAAATCAATCAAACAAAGTACATCAAAGTCTTGCTCTTAATCATGAGATCACGCATCATCCATTTTATCATTTAATGCATGCATAATTCTAATGAAATCATTCAAAATTCACAATGTTTGCTTGAATCATGGTATGAATGCATTTTCAACCAAATACTTGCTTATTTCTTAAGAAAATGCATGAAACCAACCTAAAGCATACAAAAAATGGCTAGTAAAACTAGCCAAGATGCCCTGGCATCAGTTAATGATGGGATTGTTCAAGGGTATTTGGGGAAGAGTGTTATGGAAAGGTGTGAAGAGGAGAGAAGAAGAGGTGGGGTAGGTGGGGATCCTGTGGGGGCCACAGATCCTGAGGTGTCAAGGAATTCTGCTCTCTGCACCGTCCTGGCGTTTAAACGCCCATTGTGTGACAAATCTGGCGTTTAACGCCAGCTCTACTACCTTTCCTGGCATTAAACACCGGTCTGCTGCCCATTTCTGGCGTTAAACGCCAGCCAGATTCCCATTTCTGGCGTTTAACGCCAGCCAGATGCCAGACAGCCCTTTCTGGCATTAAACGCCCAGAGTGCTGCCCATTCTGGCGTTTAACGCCCAGAATGCTGCCAGGCTAGGTGTTAAACGCCCATTCTGCTATCCTTACTGGCGTTTAAACGCTAGTAAGCTTGTCCTCCAGGGTGTGCTATTTTTGATGCTGTTTTTCATTCTGTTTTTGATTTTTTAATTGTTTTTGTGACTTCACATGATCATCAACCTAAAGAAAACATAAAATAACAATGGAAAATAAATAAATATAATTAAATAACATTGGGTTGCCTCCCAATAAGCGCTTCTTTAATGTCAATAGCTTGACAGTGAGCTCTTAGAGAGCCTCACAGAGATTCAGAGCTTAGTGGTGGCCTCCCAACACCAAACTTAGAAATTGAGTGTGGGGGCTCTGTTTGACTCTGTATTGAGAGAAGCTTTTCATGCTTCCTCTCCATGGTTACAGAAGAAGATCCTTGGGCCTTAAACACAAGGTAGTCCTCATTCAATTTAAAGACTAGCTCTCCTCTGTCCACATCAATCACAACTCTTGCTGTGGCTAGGAAGGGTCTTCCTAGGATGATGGATTCATCCTCATCCTTCCCAGTGTCTAGGATTATGAAATCAGCAGGGATGTATAGGTCTTCAACCTTCACCAAGACATCCTCTATAAGTCCATAAGCCTGTTTTCTTGAATTGTCTGCTATCTCTAGTGAGATTCTTGCAGCTTGCACCTCAAAGATCCCTAGTTTCTCCATTACAGAGAGGGGCATGAGGTTTATCCCTGACCCCAGGTCACACAGAGCCTTCTTAAAGGTCATGGTGCCTATGGTACAAGGTATTAAGAACTTTCCAGGATCCTGTTTCTTCTGAGGTAATTTCAGTTGAACCAGATCATTTAGTTCATTGATGAGAAATGGGGGTTCATCCTCCCAAGTTTCATTACCAAATAACTTGGCATTCAGCTTCATGATTGCTCCTAGATATTAAGCAACTTGCTCTTCAGCAATATCTTCATCCTCTTCAGAGGAAGAATACTCATCAGAGCTCATGAATGGCAATAGTAAGTTCAGTGGAATCTCTATGGTCTCTATATGAGTCTCAGATTCCTTGGGTTCCTCATTAGGGAACTCCTTGGAGGCTAGTGGACGTCCATTGAGGTCTTGCACTCTCTTTTTGGATTCTCTTCTGTATTGCTTGGGAGAGTACTTGGAGGGATTTCAGTAACTCTTTTACTCAGCTGACCCACTTGTTCCTCCAAATTTCTAATGGAGGATCTTGCTTCAGTCATAAAACTGAGAGTGGTCTTAGATAGATCAGAGACTACAGTTGCTAAGTCAGAGTGGCTCTGCTTAAAATTCTCTGTCTGTTGTTGAGAAGATGATGGAAGAGGTTTGCTATTGCCAAACCTATTTCTCCCACCATTATTATTACTGAAGCCTTGATTAGGCTTCTGTTGATCCTTTCATGAGAAATTTGGATGATTCCTCCATGAAGGATTATAGGTGTTTCCATAGGATTCTCCCATGTAATTCACCTCTTCCATTGCAGGATTCTCAGGGTCATAGGATTCTTCTTCAGAGGGAGCTTCCTTAGTACTGCCTGTTGTAGCTTGCATTCCAGACAGACTCTGAGAAATCATATTGACTTGCTTAGTCAATATTTTGTTCTGAGCCAATATTGCATTCAGAGAATCAATCTCATGAACTCCTTTCTTCTGAGTTGTCCCATTATTCACAGGATTCCTTTCAGAAGTGTACATGAACTGGTTATTTGCAACCATTTCAATGAGTTCATGTGCTTCTGCAGGCGTCTTCTTCAGATGAAGAGATCCTCCAGCAGAGTGGTCCAATGACATCTTGGATAATTCAGACAGACCATCATAGAATATACATATGATGCTCCATTCTGAAAACATGTCAGAAGGACACCTTCTAATCAATTGCTTGTATCTTTCCCAAGCTTTATAGAGGGATTCACCTTCCTTCTGTCTGAAGGTTTGGACTTCCACTCTAAGCTTGCTCAACTTCTGAGGTAGAAAGAATTTGACCAAGAAGGCGTTGACCAACTTTTCCCAAGAGTTCAGGCTATCTTTAGGTTGTGAGTCTAACCATGTCCTAGCTCTGTCTCTTACAGCAAAGGGGAAAAGCATAAGTTTGTAGACTTCAGGATTAACCCCATTGGTCTTAACAGTGTCACAGATTTCCAAGAATTCAGCTAAGAACTGATGAGGATCTTCCAATGGAAGTCCATGAAACTTGCAATTCTGCTGCATCAAAAAAACTAATTGAGGCTTAAGCTCAAAGTTGTTTGCTCCAATTGCAGGAATTGAGATGCTCCTTCCACAGAAGTCAAAAGAGGGTGCAATAAAGTCACCAAGCATCTTCCTTGCATCTCCACCATTGTTGTTGGGTTCGGCCATCTCTTCTTCTTTTTCGAAAAATTCTGTCAGGTCCTCTCCAGAGTGTTGTGCTTTAGCTTCTCTTAGCTTCCTCTTTAGAGTCCTTTCAGGTTCCGGATCAGCTTCAACAAGAATGTTTTTATCCTTGCTCCTGCTCATATAAAAAAGAAGAGAACAAAAAAGAATAGGAATCCTCTATGTCACAATATAGATATTCCTTTATGTGAGTAGAAGAATAGAAGAATAGAATGAAGAAGAGAGAAGATGAAGAATTCAAACACAGAGAGGGAGAGAGGGTTCGAATTATAAGAAGAGAAGTGTTAGTAAATAAATAAATAAATACAAAGAGATGAGATAGAGAGAGAGAGAGTTTTCAAAATTTAATTCAAAAGAAAAGAAAAATATTTTTGTTTTTATTTTAATTATTAGTTAGAATTCGAAAATTAAGGGAAGAAATAAAAGTAAATTGAAAGCTAAATAAATTAATTAGTTAAAAAGAATTTTTTTTTAAAAAAATGGTTAGTGATTTTCAAAAATTGGAGAGAGAAAAATAGTTAGGTGGTTTTGAAAAAGATATGATTGAAATAGAAAACTTTTAAAATCAAACAAAAAGTCAAGTAGTTAATTGAAAAAGATTTAAAAATCAATTTTTGAAAAGATAAGAAGTTAGAAAAGATTTTGAAATTAAGTTTTGAAGAAGATATGATTGAAATTTATTTTGAAAAAGATTTGAAAAAGAAATTAAAAAGATTTAATTTTTGAAATTAAAGTTGATTACTTGACTAACAAGAAATTAAAGGATATGATTCTAGAATTTAAAGATTGATCCTTTCTTAATAGGCAAGTAACAACTTGAAAATTTTTGAATCTAAACATTAAATGTTAGAATTAATTTCAAAAATATGAAATAAAAATAAGAAAAAGATTTTGAAAATCAATTTTGAAAATTTTTGAAAAAAAAAGAAAAAGATTTGATTTTTTTGAAAAGGATTTGAAAAAGATAGAATTTTTAATTTGAAATTTTGACTTGACTAACAAGAAACAACTAAATTTTAAAATTTTTTGACTAAATCAATTCAAAATTTCGAAATTTATGAGCAAAATAAGGGAAAGATATTTTTTTTTTTGAAATTAATGAGGAAAGAGAAAAATAACTAAATGATGCAAAACATAAAAATTATGAATCAAAACAAGAAAAATATGCAGGAACACTTTGAATGTCAAGATGAACACCAAGAACACTTTGAATGTCAAGATGAACACCAAGAACTTATTTTTAAAAAAAATTTTTAAGAGAAGAAAGACATGCAAGGCACCAAAGTTAAAAATTTTTAAACTTCAGACACTAATAATTCAAGAATGCATATGAAAAACAAGAAAAGACGCAAAACAAGAAAATGTAAAGATCAAACAAAGACAATCATCAAGAACAACTTGAAGATCAATGAAGAACACATGCATGAATTTTCAAAAATTTTAAGAGAATTAAAAAAATGCAATTGACACCAAACTTAAAACTTGACACAAGACTCAAACAAGAAACACAAAATATTTTTGGTTTTTATGATTTTATTAATTTTTTTGTATTTTTCAAAAATTATTTGGAAAAAGAAAATAAATAAACTCAAAATTTTTAATAGAAATTCCAGGAATCATGCAATGTTAGTCTAAAACTTCGGTCCAAAAATTTAGACATGGCTAAATAGCCAGCCAAGCTTTATGTGAAAGCTTCGGTCCAAAAGATTAGACATGGCCCAATGGCCAGACATACAAAAACCAATTAGATGGGAATCCAAAGGCTCTTGCAATGATGAGTGGAAGCCTCGGTCTAAAAGAATTTAGACATGGCTTGACAGCCAGCCAGGTTTTAACAGATGATGATGAAACTCTAGAAATCATTCTTAAAAATTCTGAAGAACAAAATAAAATTTTTTTGTATATTTTATTTTTTTTGAATTTTTTCGAAAATAAAAAGCTTAAAAATAAAATAAAATTAACTAATCTGAGCAACAAGATGAACCGTCAGTTGTCCAAACTCGAACAATCCCAGCAACGGCGCCAAAAACTTAGTACGCAAAATTGTGATTATTCGTTCCCTGGCTATAGTGCCAAAAACTTGGTGTGGGAGAACGTGATTTCAAGACTTCTTCACAATTCCGTGTAACTGACCAGCAAGTGCACTGGGTCGTCCAAGTAATAAACCTTACGTGAGTAAGGGTCGATCCCACGGAGATTGTCGGCTTGAAGCAAGCTATGGTCATCTTGTAAATCTCAATCAGGCGGATTCAAATGGTTGTGAGGTTTTGATAATTAAAATATAAATAAAATAGAAAATAAAATAGAGATACTTATGTAATTTATTGGTAGGAATTTCAGATAAGCGTCTGGAGATGCTTTGTTGCTTCTGAACTTCTGCTTTCCTAGTGCCTTCTTCCAACCATGCGTTACCTCCTTCCATGGCAAGCTGTATGATCCTCTCGGATGAAAACAAATCCATATGCGCTGTCACCACACGGCTAATCATCTGTCGGTTCCTGCTAGCATCGGAATAGGACCATTGTCCTTTTGCACACTGTCACTGTGCCCAACATTCGCAAGTTTGAAGCTCGTCATAGTCATCCCTTCCCAAATCCTACTCGGAATACCACAGACAAAGTTTAGACTTTCCGGATCTCAGGAATGCTGCCAATGGTTCTAGCCTATACCACGAAGATACTAATCTCACGGACTCGGTCCGTGTATTAGATATCCAAGAGAGTATACTCCAGCTGTCGTCCAATGATTACGTTGAACATCATGTAGATCGCTTTGTGGTTGTCAGGCACGCGATCTTGGCTAAGCGAGTAACGAAGATTGGGTAATTGTCACGGGTCACCCCTTCATTCTGACTTAACTGAATTAAGTACGAGAGTATATCTTGGAGAAGAAGCAGGCATGAATTGAAGGAAAAATAGTAGTAATTGCATTAATTCATGAAGAACAGCAGAGCTCCACACCTTAATCTATGGGGTGTAGAAACTCCACCGTAGAAAATACATAAGTGAAAAAGGGTCTAGGCATGGCCGTGAGGCCAGCCTCCAAACGTGTACAATGGTCTATGATAGCATAAGATTAACCAAAGACTAACTAAAGACTAAAAGACTAAAAGTAGTTTTTATACTAAACTAGTAATCTAGGTTTATAGAAAATGAGTAACTAAGTGCAGATAGTGCAGAAATCCACTTCCGGGGCCCACTTGGTGTGTGCTTGGACTGAGAATTGAAGCTTTTTCGTGCTTAGGCTTTTCTTGGAGTTAAACGCCAGCTTTGGTGCCAGTTTGGGCGTTTAACTCCAATTTTGGTGCCAGTTTGGGCGTTTTACACCAAGATGTTTTAGGCTAAGTTTGAACGCCAGTTTGGGCCATCAATTCTCAGACAATGTATGAACTATTATATATTGCTGGAAAGCTAAGGATGTCTACTTTCCAACGAAATTAAGAGCGCGCCAATTGGGCTTCTGTAGCTCCAGAAAATCCACTTTGAGTGCAGGGAGGTCAGAATTCAACAGCATCTGCAGTTCTTTTTCAGCCTCTGAATAAGATTTTTGCTTAGGTCCCTCAATTTCAGTTAGAAAATACCTGAAATCACAGAAATACAAAAACTCATAGTAAAGTCTAAAAATGTGATTTTTGAATAAAAATTAATAAAAATATAATATAAAGTAACTAAAATATATTAAAAACTATATAAAAACAATGCCAAAAAGGGTATAAATTATCCGCTCATCATTGGCCAAGCCATTCACACGCCATAGTGAATGCTAGGATGAAAGCAATTTGCTCTCTGGGAAGTTGGCCCAACATGCCACTTCCCAGGAACGCCAAATTGCATACCAGATTGGGAAAGGATGATGCTCGAAGGTGTGTCTCCTTTGCCACACCAAAAATACACCAGAGAAACGCCAGGATGAGGGTGCTTGTGGGTGTATCTCCCTTGCCACACCAAAGGTATGCCAGAGAAATGCTAAAGATATTCCAGAGAAATGCCAAGATGACGGTGCTTGTGGGCGTGTCTCTCCAGCCACGCCAGAGACACGCTAACCACATGCCACGGACACTTGATCTTCCACATACACGCCATTCACACTCAAGTTCACACGCTACTTCTCTTGTACTTGTTTCCACTCTTTTGCCACCTTGGGAGTGTGCTTCCTTTATTAGTGCTGTTGTTGTTTCTTTTTCTATCATTTCTTAAAAAATTCATTAACTCAAGAAATCAAAGCAATATTCATTTTAAGCACCAAAACACTTCCATAATTAAGCATTATGAATTAATTTTTATATGAAAAAGCATAGAAAAACACATCATGCTGTGCATGCATCACAACACCAAACTTAAACTTTGCTTGTCCTCAAGCAAATAAAGAATCATGCAATACAATTTCACAATCCAAGGTGAGAAGAATAACAATTTTTAAAGTTTATGGTAGGCTAGTTTTCTATACATGCAACAATCACACAAGAATTCCAAATGGTTGATGTTTCTATCTTAATCATTTTATGAAATCTTTTCTTATATCCCTTCCTTGAAGCAAGCTTTTCATTTTTTTCTTCTCTTTAGCTTCTTGGATGCTTTACACCATTTGTTTTTAGCTTCGACTCTAAATGCTTTGTTTTTAAGTTAGTGCGTGAAATTGAACTCCGCAAGTTTCGCACAGATGATCCGGCAAGTGCACCGGGTCGTCCAAGTAATACCTCAGGTGAGTGAAGGTCGAATCCCACAGAGATTGTTGGATTGAGAAAGCAATAGCTATCTTGTAGATCTTAGTCAGGCGATTAGAAAAGATGGTTGTTTGTTTAAAAGCATAAATAAAAACAGTAAAGAACGAAATTCCAGATTGGTGTGAAAACAGTGATAGAGATACAGTTAAGGCTTCAGAGATGCGTATTCTTTCTGGATTAACTTTTCTTACTGTCTACTTCAAAAACGAACGATTCATTCAATGGCAGTCGTAATTGACTAACTCATGTAGCATCCTCATCAAGTTAGCCTCTTCTAAACCATAGCAGTCCACCATATTCGAGCAACTCATGTAGCATCCTCATCAAGTTAACTCATGGCTTCCTACTATAGCAAAAGGTGAAGACCTAAGCAATCCACTCCTCTTCGCGTTCCTACTCAAAGCGCCACAAACAAGGTCGGATCTTATGGATCAGGGAATGTTACTTCTCAGACTCTAGCCTTAACGCCACAGAGACCTCAGCAACCCACGGTCAACGAGATTTTATGTCACTTATCCGGGTCAGGACTCACACGGAATCCATGTAGAACAAGGATGATTGTCACGGTTCATCCTCAATTCAGGAGATGAATAACGAAAATGCACAAGAGAATGAAATCAAACGTGTAGTGAAATAGAAATAGTAATATTATTAATCCATGAGAATCAGCAGAGCTCCTAACCCTAACTTAGGAGGTTTAGTAGCTCATAGCTTACAGAAAGTAAGAGTAGAATGCATAAAAGGGCAAAGATCTCTAAGAGTGGTGATATTTGTTCTATATATAATAACCTAGTAACTAAAAAGTACAAAAGTATGATAGACAAGACTAACGGTGCGAAAATCCACTCTTGGGCCCACTTTGGTTGAGTACTTGGGTTGAGCTTGGCATCCATCTTGAGGGATGGGCGTTGAACGCTGTTCCGAGGGTTACCTTAAACTGGAGGTCGATCTCGGTCGAGATCTTCGGTACGGGTCAGTGCCGACGTGTACGGCTGGTGAGTGGCGGTCGGAACGGTTGTGTCCGACTCGTTGATCTAGCTGCACTGCTGATTCTTCGTCACCGGAGGGTGGGGGGTACCTGCAAGAGACTCCGATGCTTAAGTTAGCATGGTATTAAACATGTTTTTAGTAGAATCAGAGTATGAGTTATACCTGGGTGCTCCAGTGTATTTATAGTGGTTGTAGAGTGACCTTTCTAGATAAGATAAGTTAGTTATCTTATCTTATCTTTATCTTTGAGTTAAGGCCAGCTTATCTTCAAGGGAACCATCCTTATCTCTATAGGCTTGGACGGCCTATGGATTTGGGTCGTATTCCTTGGGTTAGGCCCCTTTTTTGGGCTTTCCCGTCGATTTGGCCGAGCTCTTTTAGGAAGAGGTCGGATAGTCTGACCTGAAGAGGTCGGTCGCTTTGTCGCCAATCATCCCAGGTCGGGTAGCTCGACCCAGGGTATGAACAGTGCCCCTGCTTGAGCTCGGTCTTCTTTTTTGAGGTCGAGTTCTTGACTTCGGTCCTTCTCTAGTGAAGCCGAACTCAAGCATTTAGTCGATTCCTTCCTTTGTAGAACCTTTTTGAATGTGGAACGTTTTTCTTCTAAAAGCGCGCGCTCGTGTATTAGCGGTTTGTTCTTGGGAATGTGCGAGGGTTTAATACCTTCATTAATTGGTATTAATTGCCCTATTTCCTTTGGCTTTATTTTGAATTTCTGCATTCAGAAAACGGTTTTTCTCCTTCATCTTTCTTTTGTAACTTCTCCCTTCGTTCTCTCACCTTCTGCTTTTCGCCTACATTTTGCCTTTGCAGCGTCATTCAGCAATCCGGCGATTTCGTCTTTCCATCTTCAACCCTTCTGAGGCTCTGCCTTTTTCCAGGTTGGTTCCATTTGCAATTTCTTCTCGTCTTTGTTGCTTTGTCTTTAGTTTTGTGGTGAAGTTTTAATTTTGCTTAGAGAAAGTTTGGGTCTTTCTTTTTTTGTCGCGCCTGCTTGCTGTTGTAATGTGTGTTCTGAGAGTTTCTTCGTCCTTTGCATGAACCTTTTCGCCTTTCCTGTTGTTTGATCCTTCTAGGGCTTTTCATGTTCTACTGTCGCTTCTGTCCGATATCCAGAAAAACTGCATCTTTACTCACTTAATTGAAGATTGCTCCTTGGTTTCTTGCCCTGTTGATAGCTTTCCCTGTTTGCTGCGATATTTGTTTTGGTTTTTGTTTGATTCTGAGAAAAGGTTGCGCCTTTGACGATTTTCGCCGGGCATGTTTGATGTTTGGCGATGCTTTTTGCTGATATACTGTAAAAAGATAGTGACTTTTTATATTCTGACTTTCTTTTCCGAAATGTCTGTTATTTGAAATCTTTTCTTGTTTGAGAGATGCCGGGATGTAAGCTGTGGATTTTTCCTAAAACCTTGCTTTGTTACCGCCTCCAAAGGATGCCCCAGGACTTTGGTTTGAGTCTTGGGGTTTTCCTTTTCTGTTTGTTCTTCTGTATATTAGTCGAGTTATTTTGCCCCTCGTCCGAGATGTTTTTTAGTAATCCCATCTTCTTTTCTTATTGTAGGACTAGTTGGCCTCATGTCTTCTCGCAATAACATTGTAGAGATGTCTTCTAAAGTTTCCGAGGGGATGTCTAGTTGGCTGGATTCCCTTGTCTTGATGTGTGTCTCTGTGGTGGACGCTGATTTTTGTGTAGAGCTGAGGAAACGTCATAGGATTTGTGGTAGCAGTGCCCGGGAGAGGGATTATGAGCTTGTAGTGCCCGACTCTGACGAGAGGGTTTGTTTTCCTACTTCGGTCAAGGGGGAGCGTCCCTTTTACTACGCCTATGAATATTTCTTCAGCCAGTTGGACATTACCTTTCCTTTTACTGCTTTCGAGACCGATTCATTGTGGTCTTGTAATATTGCCCCATCCCAGCTTCATCCGAATTCCTGGGGTTTTATCAAGATTTTTCAGCTACTTTGCCAAGAGTTAGGCATAACACCTTCTCATACTCTTTTCCTCTATCTTTTTGTTTCTGCCAAGCCCGGAAGGTCTTCCAAAAAGAAAGCTTCCTGGGTTTCTTTCAGGTCGGCCCAGGGGCATAAAATTTTTTCCATGTATGATGAGTCTTTTAAAGATTTTAAGAACTATTTCTTCTGAGTCCGTGCTGTTGAGGGGCCCGCCCCTTTTTTCTTGATGAAAATGATGAGCCTGCCTTTCCTCTAGAATGGCAAAAGAATGTGAGAGTGTCTCGCTATACATGGGAGATGCTTGACGAGGTTGAACGAGCTTTTGTAGTTGTTCTTGAAGATTTATGGGGGAAACCACCCCATCTTGATACAAAAAAGTTTGAGTGACCCGTCTTTGGTTCGAACTGCTTTGGGTACTGTCCGACTTGTTTCTATACTTGTTTCTTAGTTTTGCTTCTTCTGGATTGTAACTCATCACTATGGTTGATTCTGTATTTTCAGAGATGTCGAAAAATAATGATTCCATGAAGGCCTACAAAAAGGCAAAGAAGGCTGCTGCTGCTCAAAATATCTCGGCCAAGGTGGCGGGAGAGGGATCTTCTCAAGTTCCAATGAAGCCGCCCGTGCCGAGTTCTCCTGGGCCGAAGAAGGTGATCCCCACTCCTTGAGTTCGTTTGGCTGACCCTCCACAGACTTCTGTTGCTACTTCTGGTGCTCCTCCCAACAAAAAACAGAAAACAAAAAAACAATTGAGCCTTTCAGCCTTGATGCTCCTGACTTTGATGCGGTGGAGTTTGTTGACCAGCAGATCGGTCCTTATGGTGTCGTCCCTACTGACGACGCCTCTCTCCTTCGCCATTTGGACTTCATAACTTGGAGTAGCATCAAGATGGCCTATATGGGGGCTGCCCTGTATCGGACTGCTCAAAATCTTCCTCTTCATGCCACCAAAGCCTTCATGGAGAAGGCCAAACAAGAGTTTGATCAGATGAAGGGCTTGAAGGAGGAACTTGAGGTGAAAGTAGCCAAACTGGAGAAGGATATGGAGAACGAGAAGGCTAGCTCTCTTGCCCTGGCGGCCTATGTGAGGTTGGACGAGGACACTGCTTTCAGGCATAAGGACAGTTATGTCACATCTTATCAGGAGGTAATACGTCTGAGGGAGGATTTGGAGTCTGCCCGAGTTGACTACTCCAAGCTCCAAGGTCATCTTGTCAGCAGCGTAAATGCTGCTTATGATAATTTAAAGGAGCAGGTTCAAGTTCTTGCTCCTGAGGTTGACCTTACTCTCTTCAGCTTGGACAACGTTGTAAGGGATGGTAAGATTATCCCAGACGACCAGGATGATGATGACGTCGGGTCTCCCCCTGTGCCTGCTGCTAAAGTGTCGACTTCTATAGCTCCTCCCGCTGGGATCGTTCGTCCGGAGTTAGATCCCGATTGCCAAATTCTGAATAGGGACGATGGTACAGTGGATGCAGTGCCTCTCCAGGCTCGTCCTCCTTCACCTCAGACTGATACTGCCGAGAAGTCTTCTAATCTTAGCTGAATTTTCTTGGATATTATGCTGACTATTGGTACTCCTTTTGGTTGCTTGTTTAGCAACTTTTGATTTTGAAAAAACAACAAGTAGCTTTCAAGCTTTTTGGGGCTGACCCTGAAGCTTGTTATAATATTGTATTTTATATTATGCTTGTTTGCACTTGTCTTGACACCTTTCTGGGTTTTGAGAGTGTTAGAGCCTTACTGCTCGGCCTCTTTGGATTGCTTTTGTACTTATTACTTGTAGCTTGGATCCTTTGAGGTTGTGGATATGTGGGTCCAACTTGTATTTCGGTTTTCTCGCTTTTACTTGTATTTATTTCTAGCACTCCGTAACTGATTTCTTCATGTTGGTCCGCTTTCCAGTTATTTTTGTAATCCTCTTTCTTGGACCCTTGTCAGGTCTCTTTCAGAGACTACTTTTATAACTTATTTGTGGGAGACCGACTTCTTTGCGTCGTTCTTTTCCGAGTTATTTTGTAGTCCTCTTTCTTGGACCTTTGTCAAGTCTCTTTCAGGGATTACTTTTATAACTTGTTTGTAGGAGGACAACTTCTTTACGTCGTCCTCTTCTAAGTTATTTTTTGTAATCCTATTTCTTGGACCTTTGTCAGGTCTCTTTCAGGGATTACTTTTATAACTTGTTTGTAGGAGGTCAACTTCTTTACGTCGTCCTCTTCAAAGTTATTTTTTGTAATCCTCTTTCTTGGACCTTTGTCAGGTCTCTTTCAGGGATTACTTTTATAACTTGTTTGTAGGAGGTCGACTTCTTTACGTCGTCCTCTTCTAAGTTATTTTTTGTAATCCTCTTTCTTGGACCTTTGTCAGGTCTCTTTCAGGGATTACTTTTATAACTTGCTTGTAGGAGGTCGACTTCTTTACGTCGTCCTCTTCTAAGTTATTTTTTGTAATCCTCTTTCTTGGACCTTTGTCAGGTCTCTTTCAGGGATTACTTTTATAACTTGTTTTTTGTAGGAGACCGACTTCGTCACGTCGGTCTCTTCTAAGTTATAGCAATTCCTCTTTTATAGGGTTGGCCAGACCTCTTTCCAGGGATTTACTGATAACTTGGGTTGACTTGGTCCGACATCTCAACGTCGGCCAGTCTTTATGTTATTATTTAGCAATCCATAAGACCTCGTCAGGTTTTTTTTTCGGATCACTTTCGATAACTTCTTGCATTATTCTGTGTTCATCTTTGCCGATTTGTAGAAGGTGGTTTCTATCTTTCTTTAGTCGACCTTTAGATGAATCTCGTTTTCATCTTTATTGGTCTTTTATCGTAATTGTGCAGTGAATCTGTTTTTCACTTTTTGCCGATCTGTTGCTTTATAATCGGACGATGAATGCTTCAGATTAATGCGTCTTGAGAATTTGTAGAATATCTAAAATATATTTTATTCAAAAGAAAGTGCAAATATATACATGTTGGAGTTTTTCATCCTTTTAAGTCGGATAATTTCTGGATCTCAACTTGGTGCCTCATTAAAAAACTTTTTCAGGAAAAAGAGTGCATCCTATGATGAGATCTTTTACCTTCTCTAGCTATAGTACCTTCTTAGGTTGCAGGCATGCCACGATCTGGGAAGCTCTCGTCCATCGAGTTCGGACAGTCTGTAGTAGCCCTTTCCAAGTACTTCTATGACTCGGTAGGATCCTTTCCAGTTTGCTGCCAACTTTTCTTCTCTGGGTCGAGTTGTTCCAATATCATTTCGGATTAGGATGAGATCATTCTCCACGAAACCTCTTGGCACTACCTTTTGATTATATCTTGAAGCCATTCGGCGCTTTAGCGCTTCTTCCCTGATCCGAGCTCTTTCTTGAATTTTCGGAAGTAGGTCGAGCTCTTCTCTTTGAAGTTGAGAGTTGGCTTCTTCATTGTAGTGGCCTACTCTAGGCTTCCCTTCCTCGACCTCTACTGGGATCATTGCCTCCACTCCGTACGCTAATCGAAACGGTAATTCATTTGTGGTGGAATGTGGCGTAGTTCGATATGCCCATAGGACCTGTGGAAGTTCTTCAGCCCAAGCTCCCTTCGCATCTTGCAGTCTCTGTTTTAACCCAGCCAATATGACTTTGTTGGCAGCTTCAGCTTGCCCATTGGCTTGGGGATGTTCAACGGAAGTGAACTGGTGCTTTATGTTCAAGTCGGCTACTAACTTTCTGAAGCCCGCGTCTGTGAATTGGGTGCCATTGTCTGTAGTGATGGAGTATGGAACCCCAAACCTTGTGACAATATTCCTATATAGGAATTTTCGGCTCCTTTGAGCAGTGGCGTTGGCTAGGGGCTCTGCCTCGATCCACTTTGTGAAATAGTCTACCCCGACTATGAGGAATTTAACTTGTCCCGATCCCTGGGGAAAGGGTCAGAGGTCAGCACACATTTTAGTAGTGGTATTGAAATCCCTCTTTTATATGGGGTGTTGTTTATGATGGTGTAGTACGGAGCCTCCCGTTTTAACCTCTTTGCCTCCTTCTCATTTGTGGGGAGTGTTTCTGTTTTGAGGTAATTAATTATAGGGTCATCCATCCTTGATCCTGACTTGTTATGGCTAGGACTTTTTCCTCTTCCGAGATTGATGGATTCTGCAGCATTTCCTGGATGAGGCTTCTATTGTTGCCCCCTGGTTTGGTGCTGGCTAGTTTTGAGAGTGCATCAGCTCGGGCATTTTGTTCGCGGGGTATGTGGCAGATCTTATATTCGCCGAGTTGTCCGAGCTGTTCCTTGGTTTTATCCAAATACTTTTTCATGGTGGGATCTTTGGCTTGGTAGCTCCCTGTTATTTGTGAGGTGACTGCTTGTGAATCACTGAAGATGTTGAGTTTTTGAGCTCCAACCTCCTTAGCCAACTTCAAACCAGCTAGTAACGCTTCGTATTCCGCCTGGTTGTTTGAGGCCAGAAACCCAAATTTGAGGGAAAGCTCAACTTGGGTTCCTTGGTTGCTTTCTATTAACACACCTGCGCTGCTTCGAATCTTATTTGAAGACCCGTCCACGTAGAGATTCCATTCTGTGGCGGTTTCCAGGGTATCTGTGAATTCTGCAATGAAGTCGGCCAAGTATTGTGATTTGATGTCTGTCCGAGCTTCATGTTGGAGGTCAAACTCGGATAACTCGATTGCCCATTGTAAAATTCTGCCTGCTATCTATTTTCTGCAGTATCCCTTTTATTGGCTAGTCGGTCCGAACCTTAATGGTGTGAGCCTGAAAGTACGGGCGAAGTCGTCGAGATGTCAGTATGGGAGTGTAGGCGAACTTTTCTATCTTTTGGTAGTTCAGCTCGGATCCCTGCAGTGCTTTACTAATGAAGTATACAGGTTGTTGCTCTTTGTCATCCTCTCGAACCAGCGCTGAGGCTACTGCCTGACTTCCTACCGCAAGGTATAATACGAGTGGTTCTTCCTCTTGTGGTCGAGTTAGGATAGGTGGTCGTCCCAGGAAATTTTTGAAATCCTGGAAGGCTTGCTCGCATTCCATTGTCCATTCGAACTTCTTCCCTTTCCTTAAAGTGGCATAGAAGGGGAGAGATCTTATCGCTGATCCAGCTAAGAATCTGGATAAGGCTGCTAATCTCCCGTTGAGTTGTTGTACCTCTCTGACACAAGTTGGGCTCTTCATATCGAGTATGGCCCGACATTTGTCCGGATTTGCTTCAATTCCTCTTTGTGTGAGCATGAAACCTAAGAATTTGCCCGCTTCTACTACAAAGGTGCATTTTGCGGGATTGAGTCGCATGTCATACTTCCTTATAGTGTCGAATACTTGAGCCAGGTTAGACAGTAATGTCTCTTTGCTTTGTGTCTTTATTAACATGTCGTCCACGTAGACTTCCATGATTTTTCCGATATGATCTGAAAAGACTTTATTTATTAGTCTTTGATATGTAGCTCCCGCATTCTTGAGACCGAAAGGCATTACAATGTAGCAGTAATTTGCTTTTGGTGTCAAAAACGAGGTCTTTTCTTGATCTGGTGGATACATGGGGATTTGGTTGTATCCTGAATATGCATCCATAAACGAGAGGTATCTATATCCGGATGAAGCATCTACCAGAGCGTCGATACTTAGGAGTGGGTAAGGATCTTTTGGGCAGGCTTTGTTGAGATCTGTGTAGTCGGTGCACATTCGCCATTTCCCATTTGATTTTTTCACCAAGACGACGTTAGCTAGCCATAGTGGGTACTTGACTTCTCTTTTGAATCCTGCCTCTAGTAGTGCTTGTATTTGTTCTTCCACAGCTTGGGATCGTTCTGGCCCAAGTTTTCTTCGTCTCTGCTGTACCGGCCGGGATCCTGGATAGACCGCCAACTTGTGACACATTAGCTTGGGGTCTATGCCTGGCATGTCTGCAGCTTTCCATGCGAAGAGATCGACATTATCTCGTAAAAACTGTACTAGTAATTCTTTTACATCTCCCGTCAGGATCGTGCCAATATTAGTTGTTTTGTCCGAGGTGTCTCCGATCTGAACTTTCTCTACTTCACCCTCGGGCTGCGGACGGAGTTCTTCATGTTTTTGAATTCCACCAAGCTCAATTGTATGGAACTCTTCTCCTCTGTCTCTGAGGTTTAGACTTACGTTATAACAGCGGCATGCCGTCTTTTGATCTGCTTTTATTGTAGCTATCCCTTCTGTAGATGGGAATTTCATGCATAGATGTGGAGTTGAGACTATTACGCCGAGTTAATTTAGTGTTGTCCGACCTATTAGGGCGTTATAGGCTGAACTCACGTCGACCACGATGTAGTCTATCTTGAATGTTCTGGATTAGTTCCCTTTTCCGAAGGTTGTATGTAGTGACACGTATCCCAGTGGTTGTACTGGGGTATCTCCCAGTCCGAACAGGCTGTTCGGGTATGTTCTGAGCTCCTTTTCTTCTAAGTCGAGCTTATCGAAGGCAGTTTTGAATAAGATGTTGACGGAGCTCCCTTGGTCTATTAATGTGCGGTGGAGATTGGCGTTTGCCAGTATGATGGTGATGACCATGGTGTTGTCGTGTCCTGAGATGATACCGGATGCATATTCTTTAGTGAATGTGATTGCAGGGATGTCGGGAGCTTCCTCCTTTCCTTCGACATGATATACTTCTTTGAGATATCTTTTGCGGGATGATTTGGAGATTCCTCCTCCTGCAAATCCTCCGTGTATCATATGGACATATCTTTCTGGCGTATGAGGTGATCGCTCGATTCGTCCGACATCTTCATCCCTTCTTCTCTTTCTTTGATCATCCTCTCGGGTGGCCAGAAACTGATCTAGTTTTCCTTCTCTTACTAATTTTTCTATGATGTTTTTTAAGTCGAAGCATTCGTTGGTGGAATGCCCTCGGACTCGGTGATATTCACAGTATTCATTCCGATTTTCTCCTCCTCTTTTGCCTTTGAGTGGTCGAGCTGGGGTTATCTTTTCTGTATGGCAGACTTCTTTGTAGACATCTACCAGGGATACCCTAAGAGGGGTGTAATTATGATATTTTTTAATTTTCTCCCCTTGTCGATCTTCCTTCTGTTTGGATTCTTTATCTTTGTCTCGGTAGGAAAATTCGAATTTTGAGGTTTCTCCCAACCGAGAGTTTTCTTCCATGTTGATATATTTTTCCGCTCACTCCTGCACCTCATCCAGAGATGTGGGATATTTCTTCGGTATAGATTGGCTGAAAGGTCCCTCTCGTAGGCCATTGATGAGGCCCATGATGGCGGCCTCTGTTGGCAAGCTTTGTATGTCTAGGCATGTTTTGTTGAATCTCTCCATGTAGTTGCGAAGACTTTCCCGATCTTCTTGCCTGATTCCTAGTAGACTGGGGGCATGCTTGGCCTTGTCTTTTTGGATGGAGAATCTGGCCAGGAATTTTTTGGCTAGGTCGTCAAAGCTTGAGATGGACTTAGGAGGTAAGTTGTCGAACCATCTAATTGCTATCTTCGTAAGGGTCGTTGGAAAAGCTTTGCAGCAAACAGTGTCCGAGGCATCGGTGAAGTACATTCTGCTTCTGAAGTTGCTGAGGTGATGGTTGGAATCTGTAGTGCCATCATACAGAGTCATATCCGGGAGTTTGAAGTCCTTAGAAATTTTAGTTTTCATGATGTCCCTAGTGAATGGATCTTGATCTTTGCGTGAATTGTCCGCAGGGGTGGTCCGGGTAGCCTTTGCTTTGAGATCGGCTTCGAGTTGTAGGATTTTATCTTCTAGCTCTCGACGTCGCCTTACCTCTCTTTGTAGATCCTTGCCAACTTCTCGTTGATTCTTGATTTATTTTTCAAGTTGCTTTAGGCGATCTTGAAGTGCTTCTATTACTCCCGGATGTGATGAGTTTTTGTCTCTGTTAGATTCTGGAGTATCTTTTAGTGTAGCGTCCGCGTTTTTGTGTGGCGTTCTGTCCTCTAGATCTGAATCATGGTCGTTGTCATGGTCGTCCGCCATGATGATGGGATGACTTCCAGGTCCCCGGCAACGGCGCCAATGTTCCGAGGATTACCTGAAACTGGAGGTCGATCTCGGTCGAGATCTTCAGTACGGGTCGGTGCCGACGTGTACGACTGGTGAGTGGCAACTGGAACGGTTGATCCAACTCGTTGATCTAGCTGCACTGCTGATTCTTCATCACCGGAGGGTAGGGGGTACCTGCAAGAGACTCCGATGCTTAAGTTAGCATGGGTATTAAACAGGTTTTTAGTAGAATCAGAGTATGAGTTATACCTGGGTGCTCCAGTGTATTTATAGTGGTTGTAGAGTGACCTTTCTAGATAAGATAAGTTAGTTATCTTATCTTATCTTTATCTTTGAGTTGAGGTCAGCTTATCTTCAAGGGAACCGCCCTTATCTCTATAGGCTTGGACGGCCTGTGGATTTGGGTCGTATTCCTTGGGTTGGGCCCTTTTTTGGGCTTTCCCATCGATTTAGCCGAGATCTTTTAGGAAGAGGTTGAATAGTCTGACCTGAAGAGGTCGGTCGCTTTGTCACCAAACATCCCAGGTCAGGTAGCTCGACCCCGAATGGCTTCAAGATATAATCAAAAGGTAGTGCCAAGAGGTTTCGCGGAGAATGATCTCATCCTAATCCGAAATAATATTGGAACAACTCGACCCAGAGAAGGAAAGTTGGTAGTAAACTGGAAAGGACCCTACCGAGTCATAGAAGTACTTGGAAAGGGCTACTACAGACTGTCCGAACTTGATGGACGAGAGCTTCCGAGATCGTGGCACGCCTGCAACCTAAGAAGGTACTATAGCTAGAGAAGGTAAAAGATCTCATCATATGATGCACTCTTTTTCCTGAAAAGAATTTTTAATGAGGCACCAAGTTGAGATCCAGAAATTATCCGACTTAAAAGCATGAAAAACTCCAACATGTATATACTTGCACTTTCTTTTGAATAAAATATATTTTAGATATTCTACAAATTCTCAAGATACATTAATCTGAAGTATTCATCATCCGATTATAAAGCAATAGATCGGTAGAAAGTGAAAAATAGATTCACTGCACGATCACGATAAAAGACCAATAAAGATGAAAACGCGATTCATCTAAAGGTCGAGCAAAGAAAGATTGAAACCACCTTCTACAAATCGGCAAAGATGAACACAGAATAATGCAAGAAGTTATCGAAAGTGATCCAAAAAAAGAAACTAACGAGGTTTTATGGATTGCTAAATAATAACTTAAAAACTGGCCGACGTTGAGAAGTCGGACCAAGTCAACCCAAGTTATCAGCAAATCCCTGGAAAGAGGTCTGGCCAACCCTATAAAAGAGGAATTGCTATAACTTAGAAGAGGCCGACGTGACGAAGTTGGTCTCCTACAAAAAACTAGTTATAAAAGTAATCCCTGAAAGAGACCTGACAAAGGTCCAAGAAAGAGGATTACAAAAAATAACTTAGAAGAGGACGACGTAAAGAAGTCGACCTCCTATAAACAAGTTATAAAAGTAATCCCTGAAAGAGACCTGACAAAGGTCCAAGAAAGAGGATTACAAAAAATAACTTAGAAGAGGACGACGTAAAGAAGTCGACCTCCTACAAACAAGTTATAAAAGTAATCCCTGAAAGAGACCTGACAAAGGTCCAAGAAAGAGGATTACAAAAAATAACTTAGAAGAGGACGACGTAAAGAAGTTGACCTCCTACAAACAAGTTGTAAAAGTAATCCCTGAAAGAGACCTGACAAAGGTCCAAGAAAGAGGATTACAAAAAATAATTTAGAGGAGGACGACGTAAAGAAGTCGATCTCCCACAAATAAGTTATAAAAGTAGGCCCTGAAAGAGACCTGACAAGGGTCCAAGAACGAGGATTACAAAAATAACTGGAAAGCAGACCAACGTGAAGAAATCGGTTACAGAGTGCTAGAAATAAATACAAGTAAAAGCGAGAAAACCGAAATACAAGTTGGACCCACATATCCACAACCTCAAAGGATCCAAGCTACAAGCAATATTTACAAAAAGAAAGCTTCTTGGGTTTCTTTCAGGTCAGCCCGGGGGCATAAAGTTTTTGCGATGTATGATGAGTCTTTTAAAGATTTTAAGAACTATTTCTTCCGAGTCCGTGCTGTTGAGGGGGCTTGATAAACCACTATTTTATAGTTTATATTATGTTTAATTGTGTGGTTTTGTCATGATCCTTCCCCAATTATTCATCAATTTAGCATGCATTTAGATTTCCTTCCTAAATTCAGTACATGTTTGAAAATTGCTTCCTAGAGACTTTAATTATTTAATTTTAATTCTCCTTTATTCCATTTGATGCCGTGATCTGTGTGTCAAGTGTTTCAGGCTTTATGGGGCATGAATGAGATGGAGATTGGAGAGGAAGCTAGCAAAAAAATGGAAGGAACACAAGAATTTGAGGAGATAACCAGCGAGAAGTGACGCGGTCGCATGGCTCACGCGACCGCGCGAAGGAGCGCAAATCGCAGTGACGCGGCCGCATGGCTTGCGCCGCCGTGCGGATTGCAAAGCGCAAGCGACGCGGTAGCGTGGACGACGCAAACGCGTGGAGAGGAAAAAGCGCAAGCGACGCGTCCGCATGGACGACGCGATCGCGTGACATGTGCGATCTGCATAATCTGCAGAATTCACTGGGGGTGATTTTTGGACCTTATTTCGGCCCAGTGTTCGGCCCGGAACAGCAGACTAGAGTCAGAGAATATGCAGAAACAACACACACATTCATTCAGTAGTTTTAGATCTAGAGTTTCACTCTCTTAGGTTTTTTCTCTCTAGTTTTTTAGAATTTTAATTTTCAATTGGTCTTAGCATTGGAACATTGAGAAGAGTTATTTCCTCATCAAGACTTCATCATTCTAGTTTGTTCTCTTAACTTGGTTTTATTCTTCCATGTTCTTTGTTATGTTCAATTTTATTATTCAGATACTTTTATGATTATTTAATGCAAGGATTATTTCTTTTTAATTCAATTTCAATTCCAATAATCATGTCTTCTTTTAATTCCCTTTTATGTGTTATGGATTTATTATTCACAATGCGTGAGTAGTTTCATTACTTGATGGGAAATTGATTGAAAAGGAACTCTTGAGTTGGAAGGATTGAAAGAAAATTTGTAATTGGGTTAATTGTTGAATTGCTATCCTGTCACCAACGTCAATCCCTTTGAGCTAAGTGGGTTGTAACTCGTGAACGGATCTAGTAATCTAACTTGTTTGACTTTCCCTTACCTAGTAAAGGATAACTGAACAGAGTAACCATTAATTATAAATCCATCTAAAAATCATTCCATCAATGATAGAGATTCTAACTAATCAATTCCCAGTCAAGGCTTTTATTCATATCATTTAATTTACCTCAGTTTACATTCCAATTTACTTACCTCAATTTCTTCGAACCTCTGATTAATAAGATAGCACCCTTCTCTGCAACTCGTTGGGAGACGACCTGGGATTTAAAACTCCCAGTAATTTTGATTTAAACTCTTTGTGACACATTTCTAAATTGATAGGCAGATTTTCGGTGAATTAAGAACTATACTTGCAACGTATCAATTTTAATAATTTTTTAATTCATCAGCTTCTGCTTCCTATCAATTTTTGGCACCGTTGCCGGGGAGTTGTAATAGAGTGCTTATTTTATTAATTAGAATTTATTTATTTGAATTTTTTTTAATTTTGCTACTATGAGCTGCATGTTTCTTCCGTCAAATGACACGTTCACTTCCTGATCCACGCTTGCTAATATTCGATCCTGAAATTAAAAAAACAATTTCACGAATAAGGCGAGAACAACGTAGGTTAGCCCGCTCTGAGGGCGGATCTGAAAGTGAATCTGAGGAAGAAACCAGCCCCCATTCTACTGATTCAGTTGTTTTACGTGCAGAAAACATGGCAGCTAGAAGAGTTACCATTCAGGAGGAAGGAGCTCCTGATTTTACAATGCAACCGTTTCAAGCGCATCATCCAGCGGTAGCTACAGATTTTGAAATAAAGACCGCACTGTTAAATTTGATGCCCAAGTTTCATGGCCTACCTGCTCAAGAGCCTATCAAGCACTTGAGAGATTTCCAGGCAGCCTGTTCTACTGTCAGGCGTGACGGCACTGATGAAACTTCAATTCTGCTGAAAGCTTTTCCATTTTCTCTTGAGGGAGAAGCAAGAGAGTGGTACTACACTCAACCTATAGCAAATGTATCCAACTGGGATACACTCAGAAAGGAGTTTCTGGAGAAATTCTTTCCATCTGAAGTTACTGATAAACTAAGGAAGGATATCTCTACGATTGTTCAGGATGACAATGAGACTCTCTTCGAATAATGGGAGCGCTTCAATAATCTTCTGGAAGTATGCCCCCACCACATGATTGACAAGATCGTGCTACTCAGCTATATCACACAAGGTATGAGGCCCCAAGATAAGACCACATTGGAAAGTGCCAGCAATGGGTCTATGAAGAAGTACAAGACCACTGATGAAGCTTGGCAATTGATCAGTGATTTAGCTGAATCTACTCGGAACCACAGACAGAAGCAAGGCCATTCAAAAGCCGTTGCAGAAGTATCTTTTGGCAGAGAGACTGCTGCTCTAACTCAAAGCATCTGTGAGATGACCAACCTGCTGAAGCAAATGCAGTTGAATCAACAAGCTCAGCAAACTCAACCGCAGCAAAACCAATAACTAGTCCCACAAAGAATTTGCGGAATTTGTGCTGATTACAGCCATTACACTGATGAATGCCCGCAGCTCCAACAAGAAGACAACATGGTGGCATCCACTCACAACTTCTATGACTGCCCCAACCAAGGGTACAATCAAAGTGGAAATAATAACCATGGATGGCAGGACAATTCAAACCAGAATTGGAGGGACAACAATAACAGGGGAGGTAGAGATAATCAGGGAAATTAGAGGTGGAATAATAACAACAACAGGCAGCAAAATCAACCTTACCGAGTACCTCACCTGAGGCAAAACCAAGGACCACCGAACAATCAGCAGCAAACCTCTCAATTTACTCATTCTTCTGTATCTTCTAATGAAGATTTTTTACAAGCTTTTGAGAAAAGACAACTGGCCATGGAAAGTACCATCGTGAACAGTATTAATGCCAGTCTGAATGGTCTCACCTCTACTCTGCAAGCTTTTATGACACAGCTTGGTTCAGCACAAAATTCCAGTAACCAACCTTCAAGCATCACTGGAATCCCCTCTCAACCATTACCCAATCCAAAGGGAGGCATTAATGCCGTCACCCTGAGGTCTGGAACTACACTACCGGAGAGGAATCAGGAGGAACCAAGCTCACCAGAATACGCCTCAGCTGAAGAGGTGGTGGGAATCGAAGATGTTGAAGAGGAAGAGGATATACAGCACATAGCTGAAGAAGAGATAGCTCAACCACAAGAAGAAGCACCAAAAGGCGCATGCATTCCCCGTTCTATTTCCACAGCTTGCAAGGAAGCCCAGGAAGCAGCTGGAACCTGATCCTAAAATGGTAGAGATATTCAAGAAGGTCGAGGTAACTGTCCCGCTTTTTGATGTTATTCAGCAGGTACCTAAATATGCAAAGTTTCTAAAAGACTTATGTATCCATAAAGACAAGATTAATGAATTAGAAACTATTCCTTTAGGTAGTTCTATATCTGCTTTAATGGGAGGATTACCTGAAAAATGTAGTGATCCAGGTCCTTGCATAGTTAGTTGTACTATTGGTGGTGTAGTAATTTATGATTGCATGTGTGATTTAGGAGCATGTGTCAGTATAATGCCTTTGTCCATATATGATGTTTTGAGGCTCCCTCCCTTAAAAAGGTCGGCAGCTCGTTTTGTATTAGCAGATAAAAGCATTATTACAGTAGCTGGAGTTGCTGAAGATGTTTTGGTGAACATTAAAGGGCTCGTATTTCCCACTGATTTTTATATCTTGGAGATACCCCATAATGATTCAGATAAGCCATCATCGATCCTACTTGGAAGACCATTCCTGAAGACATCAAAATTCAAATTGGATGCTTTTTCAGGAACATACTCCTTTGAAATAGCTGGCCGCATAGTGATCTTCAATCTGAATGGAGTCATTAACAACCCCCCAGAAGATCGTTCTATCTTTCAGCGTGATGTCATAGATGAAAGTGTGGCTGAAGTTCAAAAAGAAGAGTTTGAAGAGAGGCACACTGGACAAGGTCCAAGTGTGGGGACCCTCTTAACTGACAGTGAGGGCACTTCGCCATTTTCATAAGCCCCAGATAATCTAGAGCCTGCCCATGACCAAAAGTTAGAATTGAAACCTCTCCCTCCACACCTCAAATATGCTTATCTCGAGGATGAGCAGAAGCTTCCAGTTATTATTGCAAGAGAACTGACTCCTCAACAAGAAGAGCAGCTACTTGATGTGCTGAGGAAGCATAAGAAGGCAATTTGGTAGAGCTTGGCAGACATAGTGGGAATCAACCCTCAAGTATGTGAGCACAGAATATTTTTAGAAGAGGGAGCAAGACTTGTTCGTCAACCCCAGAGAAGATTGAATCCCACCATCTTGGAAGTTGTCAAGAAGGAGGTGACCAGACTATTGGAGGCCGGTATCATATATCCCATTTTAGACAGTGAATGGGTAAGCCCAGTACAAGTGGTGCCCAAGAAGTCTGGAGTCACTACAGTGAAGAATGAGCATGGAGAGCTCATAGCAACTAGAGTTCAGAATGCTTGGAGAGTCTGCATTGATTACAGGCGTCTCAACCAAGCTACCCGTAAGGATCACTACCCACTTCTATTCATTGATCAAATGCTGGATCACCTGTCAGGTAAATTACATTATTGCTTTCTAGATGGTTACACAGGTTATTTCCAGATTCATATAGCTCCTGAGGATCAGGAAAAGACTACTTTTACATGTCCTTTTGGGACTTACACTTATAAGAGAATGCCCTTTGGCTTGTGTAATGCACCAGCTACTTTCCAAAGGTGCATGATGAGTCTTTTCTTTGATCTTACTGAGGACTGTATGGAAGTTTTTATGGACGATTTTAGCGTTTATGGTGATTCTTTTACCCTTTGCTTAGATGGATTATCTAGAGTATTAGATAGATGTATTAATACAAACCTTGTACTGAATTTCGAAAAATGCCACTTTATGGTAAAACAAGGGATTGTATTAGGACATGTGGTATCTAATAATGGTATTTTTGTGGACCCAGCAAAGGTGAATGTTATTTTTAGTTTACCTTACCCCTCGTCTGTGAGGGAAGTCCGTTCGTTCCTTGGCCATGCAGGTTTCTACAGGAGATTTATTAAGGAATTTTGTAAGGTGGCACTTCCCTTATCCAGATTACTGCAGAAGGACATTGAGTTCGAGTTCAGTGAGGATTGTAAACAAGCATTTGATAAGCTGAAGACTGCTCTAACTCAAGCTCCAATTGTGCGAGGACCCGACTGGAGCCAGCCGTTTGAAATCATGTGCGATGCTTCCAACCATGCAGTAGGAGCAGCGCTGGCTCAGCGTGAAGGTAAGGATCCTTTTGTTATTGCCTATTCGTCTAAGACTTTAGACACTGCCTAGTCCAACTATACTACTACTGAGAAAGAACTTCTTGCTATTGTTTTTGCTCTGGATAAATTCCGGGCCTATTTACTTGGTACCAAAGTAGTAGTGTATTCGGACCACGCAGCTCTAAAGTATCTATTAGCCAAAAAGGAGTCCAAACCAAGACTTATACGTTGGATACTGCTGCTACAAGAATTTAATTTAGAAATAAAGGATAGGAGTGGTAATCAGAATTTAGTAGCAGACCACTTGAGTCGCCTTGAACATATTAAGGATGATTCTACTCCTATAGATGATAATTTTCCTTTTGATAACCTACAAGCAGTATCTGAGGTAGCCCCTTGGTATGCACCTGTTGCTAATTATTTAGTTAGCCGCACATTTCCTCCACATTTTTCTAAACATCAAAGAGACAAGCTGAAAAGTGAGTCTAAATATTATATATGGGATGACCCATATTTATGGAGATGTGGCGCTGACCAGATAATTAGACGTTGTGTGCCTCAATCAGAATTCTAGTCCATTTTAGAGGCCTGTCACTCATCTGAGAGTGGAGGACATTTTGGCCCTCAACGAACAGCTAGAAAGATCTTAGACTGTGGATTCTGGTGGCCTACTCTTTTTAGAGACGCTGCTGAGTTTTGCAAATCTTGTATCCCATGCCAAAAATTTGGTAATATATCCAGGAGGGATGAGATACCTCAACACTATATGCTTTTCTGTGAAATTTTTGATGTATGGGGCATTGACTTCATGGATCCATTTCCAAATTCTAGTGGATATTTTTATATATTGTTAGCTGTGGATTATGTTTCCAAATGGGTGGAAGAATCCCTACCCGCACTGACGATGCTAACACTGTTGTTTCCTTTGTGAGAAACCACATTATATGCCGTTTTGGATCACCATGAGCGATCGTGAGCGATCAAGGCACCCATTTTTGTAACAAGAGACTAACAGGATTGATGAAGAAGCATGGGATAATCCATAAAGTTGCAACAGCTTACGATCCCCAAACTAATGGGCAAGCCGAGGTGTCGAACAGAGAAATTAAGCGTAACTTGCAAAAGATAGTGAAGCCTCATAGAAAAGACTGGAGCACCAGGCTACAAGATGCACTATGGGCATATAGAACAGCATACAAGACTCCCATTGGGATGAGTCCCTTTCGCTTAGTTTATGGGAAAGCTTGCCATCTCCCAGTTGAAATCGAACACAGAGCTTTCTGGGCAGTTAAAGAGTGCAACATGGAAATTGAGAAGGCCGGAGCTGAAAGGAAGTTGCAATTGCAGGAACTGGAGAACCTTCGCCTAGAAGCTTATGAGAATTCCAGAATTTGCAAGGAAAGGATGAAAGCTGTACATGATCAAAATATCAAGAAGAAAGAATTTCAACCTGGAGATTTCGTCCAAATCTCGACTAAGGCTAATGCCCGGTAAGTTAAGATCAAAATGGGAAGGTCCATACAGAGTAGAGAAGGCTAAACCGTACGGAGTTTATCACCTAAGCCATCCTTCAAGCTCTGAACTTATTAAGGTTAATGGACACCGCCTGAAGCTGTACCATAGTGAGAAGGTGCAGAAAAGCAAGGAGCTTGAGATCCTCCACTTGGAAGATCCCGACATAGCAGTAGATTGAGCTAGTGGAGCGTCCAACTTACGGACGTTAAAGCAAAGTGCTTGGTGGGAGACAACCCACGGTGGTATGATCGTTCTTTTCCTCACTTTTAGTTATGCTTTTACAACTACATGTCCTTATATTTTTAAAAAAAAAAAATTTTTTTTCACCGCGTGACGCGATTGCGTCAGCGACGCGTCCGCGTAGCAGGGGGAGTAAAGAAAAATAAAAATGAACAGAAAATTATGCAGGAGCAGCGCTGGAGTCGTGCCAAAAGCACAAATTACCCTACGCGACCGCGTCGCATGGAAATCATGGCCTCCCACGCGGCCGCGTGCCCTGAGTTTTCGACGTAAAAGGGTGCACAGTCGCATTCTGTGCGAGAGTGATGCTGGATTGGTGCTGGAAGCACAATTCTTGTCACGCGACCGCGTCGATGACGTGGCCGCGTCACCCATTTTATAACGCACACTCATGCGATCGCGTGACCCACGCGATCGCGTCACCCAATTTTGGCAATTAAAATGAATCGAACAGAGAGTTGTGCTGGAGCGAGGCTGCACTCACGCCAGCAGCACAACATAGGTCACGCGACCGCGTGACCGACGCGATCGCGTCCCCTTCCCTGGAGCGCAACCACGCGAACGCGTGCCTTCCGCGGTCGCGTCGCATGCGCCGCACAGCTCAACCTTAGTTGCCAAATTATCTTATCTTTCTTTCCTCCAAATCCTTATTTTTCTTTTCCCTCCTTCTTTCTTCCTTCTCCCTTCCCCTTTCTATCTCACCTTTCATTCTCTATCTTTCTCACCCCATTAACAAGGTTTTCCTTTTCTTCTTTCTCACTTTTCTACTATTCTTCTTCTTTTCATATGTTATCTTCTTATGTTTTCTTCATTGTTCTTGTTCATACCCTGGGTCGAGCTGTCCGAACCGGGATGTTCAGTAATAAAGCGACCGACCTCCTTAGGTCAAGCGGACCGACTTCTTTACGAAGAACTCAGCCAAATCGACAGGAAAGCCCAAAACGGGCCCTATTCAAGGAATATGACCCAAATCCAAAAGGTCGTTCAGGCCTACAGAGAAGGGCGGTTCCGTTGAAGATGCGCTGACCTCAACCCAAAAGATAAAGATAAGATAAGATAACTAACTTATCTTATCCAAAGGTCACATCTCACCATTATAAATACACTGGAGCACACAAGTATAACTCATACTCTGATTCTACATAAAAATCTGCCTAATACCCATGCTAACTTAAGCATCGGAGTTTCTTGCAGGTACGCCGCACCCTCCGGTGGCCAAGGATCAGCAGTGCAGCAAATCCAACAAGTCGGACACAACAGCTCCGGCCGCCACCAGCCAGCCGGACACGTCATCTCCGACCAGTACCAAAGATCTCATCCGAGATCGACCTCCAGTTTCAGGTAACCCTCGGAACAGTTCTTATTTTCTTTTCTTTTCTTTCCCTTTTTACTTGGTGTTATCTATTTATGTGAGTCATTATTTATCTTTATATGCTTATGGTTTGTTATAAATTTGTTTGACAATCATATATATTACTTTTTAAGGGATTGCTTGCATGTTCAAATTCATACTTTCAAGAGCTTATTCTACATGCATGCTATGTGTTTGTGAAAAAGCCCATATGGCATTATGCACTTCTTCACATTATTTTACTCTAATATGCAATGCTTGCTTTTCACAAATTCCCTTTCATATTTTATTAATTAAATTTAATTGTCAATACAAACGTGATGGCTAGTTTGTTACAAAAGGTAATCTAAATTGGACATTGAATGTTTGATATATGCTAATCATGCCTTTGCCTGCATGCCAATAAACCTCTTGCATTCCATTGTCCTACATGCACTTGCTATATTTCCATTGATGAGCTTTTCACATGTAATCCGGAACATGTGTTAATGCCATTTATCTTTATTGTGCATTGACTATCACTTACAATACCCTCTTCCTTGCTCTATCTCTTTGAATTTAATTTCCTTTCTCTTCTCTTCTTTCAGGATGGCCACCAAGAACGGAAAAGAGAAAGCTACTGCTAAACCACCAGCAAGAAGAGGAACTAAAAGAGTATTAGTGGCAGAGCCTTCTTCAACCACAGTCAAGCCCTCAACAAAAAGAGTTAAGAGGATAATAAAGGTTGACGTCAAGGAGAAAGCCTTTCCAGCAAAGGACACTGCGCGATTTCCCAATCGCTACTGTGAGCAGATGTTCCCTATCCTAGCAAAAAGGAACTATAACAATGAATACCTTCTTATCCTCCCATCCAATATTGCCTCCTTTGATGAGCCACAAATTGAACGAAGACAATGGGGTTTCTTACGGAGACAGCCGAGGCAGGTCAATCTCTCTTGGGTAGTTGAGTTCTACTCCAACTTCTACATACCGACCCTGCAGTCTGTTTATGTCCGGCAGAAGCAAGTGCCCATTACAGAAGAGGCCATCCAGCAAGCTCTGAATCTTACCCCTTTTCCAGCCACTTACCTTGGAGGCTCACGTATGGGCACAGATCATGTCCCATTACGTCTTTCCGAGCACTCATGAGTCCTCTTTCACTGCAGACATGGCTGTTCTACTATGGTGCATCCTTACAGACTAACCTCTGAATCTCTCAAGACACATCCGGAATGCCATGGAGCACGTACAAATCACAGGCAACCTACCTTTTCCCGCCTGGTCTCAGATCTTGTCTCAGCAGCCGGAGTCTCCTACAGAGCTGGGGACACCAAAGGCATGCTTCCACGGGATGATCAATATGTCCCTAACGGGAAATACCTCAGACTTTCCACAGCCACTACAAGCCAGCCTACTGAGCCAGTTGAAGATATTCCTTCTTCAACACCACAAGCATCTACAACTGAGAAATTGCTCCAGCAGATACTTGAAAAATTGGATCGGCATGAACTGAAAGCTAAGATGAGAGAGCGCCGTAATAAGCGCCGTAACAAGCGCCGATTCACATACCTCAAGGAGCTGATCATGGGCAAATTCAAGGACTCAGACACTCCGGACTCCACTTCTTTTACCAGCACCGGGAGCCATGATAGTCCCGACTGTGGAGATACTGCTACCAGCCCACCCCTGTTCCTGACAGATGGCACCGAGGACGGTGCAAAGCCTTAAGTGAACCACTTTGAGCCTTTAAAACCCCATTTGTTCTATATTTTACCACATTACTAACCTTAAGCTGAAAAACAATTGCATATCCCAAATTGAATCTTTGGTTAGCTTAAGATAGAATTGTGTGTGCTAGTTAAGTATGGGAAATTGTGGGAACAAAAGTTGTTAAGGGAATGTGTCATGAAAATTTAAAAGAAATTTGGATACCTATTCATGTGAAACTATAAGAATCAAAAGTCTATGTGTGTTGATAAGCTTTATTTATTTCAGTTTAAAAAAAAAAAAGACGATAAACAAATAAATAAGGGGACAAAATTACCCCAATGTTAAATTTAGAATTCAAAGATCGATGCACATATGATAGAATTAAAATACAAAGTTGAAACATGAGTATGGGTTGAAAAAGGGAATTATGGGTAGCTAGGCATAAATTTAAAAGTATATAGAATATATGTATATTAGGTGAGAGCTTAGGTTAATTAAAGATTCAATTTATAAAGCTCACTTAGCGATATATATATACCCTTACCTGCACCTTGGCCCCATTACAACCCTGAAAAGACCTCATGATGTTTGCATTGGTATATTAACTGTTGTTGATTGGTTAGGAGAAAAACAAAAGTTAGAAAACATGACTAGAGAAGAATAGAGTGATTACCCTATACACTAGAGATTAGAGCGTACATACATTATCAGTGAGGGTTCAATGCTTGAATTTTCATGTTTCCTGCTTTCATAAGCTATCTTCTTGCACTTTTATCGGTTTTATTGTATAATGATAGAATTAGTGGAATTTGATTTGTAATTGTTTTGAAGGGCTTATTTACTTTTGATCAAGTGGACAATAATCATATAGTTGCATTTATTTATATATGTAGGATTGCATTGCATTTCATGAGTTTCTACATGTTCATACTTATTTCCTTATCTCCTTCAATTTAGCATGAGGACATGCTAATGTTTAAGTGTGGGGAGGTTGATAAACCACTATTTTATAGTTTATATTATGTTTAATTATGTGGTTTTGTCATGATCCTTACCCACTTATTCATCAATTTAGCATGCATTTAGATTTCCTTCCTAAATTCAGTACATGTTTGAAAATTGCTTCCTAGAGACTTTAATTATTTAATTTTAATTCTCCTTTATTCCATTCGATGCCGTGATCTGTGTGTCAAGTGTTTCAGGCTTTATAGGGCATGAATGAGATGGAGATTGGAGAGGAAGCTAGCAAAAAAATGGAAGGAACACAAGAATTTGAGGAGATAACCAGCGAGAAGTGACGCGGTCGCCTGGCTCACGCGACCGCGCGAAGGAGTGCAAATCGCAGTGACGCTGCCGCATGGCTTGCGCGGCCACGCGGATTGGAAAGCGCAAGCGACACGGTAACGTGGACAACACGAACGCGTGGAGAGGAAAAAGCGCAAGCGACGCGTCCGCATGGACGACGTGATCGCGTGACATGTGCGATCTGCATAATCTGCAGAATTCGCTGGGGTGATTTTTGGACCTTATTTCGGCCCAGTTTTCGGCCCGGAACAGCAGACTAGAGTCAGAGAATATGCAGAAACAACACACACATTCATTCAGTAGTTTTAGATCTAGTTTTTCACTCTCTTAGGTTTTTTCTCTCTAGTTTTTTAGAATTTTAATTTTCAATTGGTCTTAGCATTGGAACATTGAGAAGAGTTATTTCCTCATCAAAACTTCATCATTCTAGTTTGTTCTCTTAACTTGGTTTTATTCTTCCATGTTCTTTGTTATGTTCAATTTTATTATTCAGATACTTTTATGATTATTTAATGCAAGGATTATTTCTTTTTAATTCAATTTCAATTCCAATAATCATGTCTTCTTTTAATTCCCTTTTATGTGTTATGGATTTATTATTCACAATGCGTGAGTAGTTTCATTACTTGATGGGGAATTGATTGAAAAGGAACTCTTGAGTTGGAAGGATTGAAAGAAAATTTGTAATTGGGTTAATTGTTGAATTGCTATCCTGTCACCAACGTCAATCCCTTTGAGCTAAGTGGGTTGTAACTCGTGAACGGATCTAGTAATCCAACTTGTTTGACTTTCCCTTACCTAGTAAAGGATAACTGAACAGAGTAACCATTAATTATAAATCCATCTAAAAATCATTCCATCAATGATAGAGATTCTAACTAATCAATTCCCAGTCAAGGCTTTTATTCATATCATTTAATTTACCTCAGTTTACATTCCAATTTACTTACCTCAATTTCTTCGAACCTCTGATTAATAAGATAGCACCCTTCTCTACAACTCGTTGGGAGACGACCTGGGATTTAAAACTCCCAGTAATTTTGATTTAAACTCTTTGTGACACATTTCTAAATTGATAGGCAGATTTTCGGTGAATTAAGAACTATACTTGCAACGTATCAATTTTAATAATTTTTTAATTCATCAGCTTCTGCTTCCCATCAGGGCCCGCCCCTTCTTTCTTGATGAAAATGATGAGCCTGCCTTTCCTCTAGAATGGCAAAAGAATGTGAGAGTGTCTCGCTATACATGGGAGATGCTTGACGAGGTTGAACGAGCTTTTGTAGTTGTTCTTGAAGATTTATGGGAAAAACCACCCCATCTTGATACAAAAAAGTTTTTGAGTGACCCGTCTTTGGTTCGAATTGCTTTGGGTACTGTCCGACTTGTTTCTATACTTGTTTCTTAGTTTTGCTTCTTCTGGATTGTAACTCATCACTATGGTTGATTATGTATTTTCAGAGATGTCAAAAACAATGATCCCATGAAGGCCTACAAAAAGGCAAAGAAGGCTGCTGCTGCTCAAAATATCTCGGCCAAGGTGGCGAGAGAGGGATCTTCTCAAGTTCCAATGAAGCCGCCCATGCCGAGTTCTCCTGGGCCGAAGAAGGTGATCCCCACTCCTCGAGTTCGTCTGGCTGACCCTCCACAGACTTCTGTCGCTACTTCTGGTGCTCCTCCCAACAAAAAACAAAAAACAATTGAGCCTTTCAACCTTGACGCTCCTGACTTTGATGCGGTGGAGTTTGTTGACCAGCAGATCGGTCCTTATGGTGTCGTCCCTACTAACGACGCCTCTCTCCTTCGCCATTTGGACTTCATAACTTGGAGTAGCATCAAGATGGCCTATATGGGGGCTACCCTGTATCGGACTGCTCAAAATCTTCCTCTTCATGCCACCAAAGCCTTCATGGAGAAGGCCAAACAAGAGTTTGATCGGATGAAGGGCTTGAAGGAGGAACTTGATGTGAAAGTAGCCAAACTGGAGAAGGATCTGGAGAACGAGAAGGCTAGCTCTCTTGCCTTGGCGGCCTCTGTGAGGTTGGCCGAGGACACTGCTTTGAGGCATAAGGACAGTTATATCACATCTTATCGGGAGGTAATACGTCTGAGGGAGGAGTTGGAGTCTGCCCGAGTTGACTACTCCGAGCTCTAAGGTCATCTTGTCGGCAGCATAAATGCTGCTTATGATAATTTAAAGGAGCAGGTTCAAGTTCTAGCTCCTGAGGTTGACCTTACTCTCTTCAGCTTGGACAACGTTGTAAGGGGTAAGATTGTCCCGGACGACCAGGATGACGATGACGTCGGGTCTCCCCCTGTGCCTGCTGCTAAAGTGTCGACTTCTATAGCTCCTCGCATTGGGATCGTTCGTTGATAGCATGGAAACTTGTCTCTCAACAATTTTCCTTCAGCAAGTGTACCGAATTATCGTCAAGTAAAAACTCACAATAGAGTGAGGTCGAATCCCACAGGGATTGATTGGTCAAGCAACTTTAATTAGAGGGCTGTTCTAGTTGAGCGAAGCAGAATTTAATTTGATAGTTAAAAAAAATTAAATGGCGGAAAAGTAAATAGCAGAAATGGAAATGCTGGAAATAAAGAACTGAATGTAAATACGGAAAGTAAATTGCAGAATCTTAAATGGGAATGGAGAAGATGATCATAAAAGTAGATTGCAGAAATTAAAGAGAATGGGTAAGATCAGAAATGGGGATTCATTGGGCTTAGGAGATGTTGCATTCTCCGGATCAAGTTCATTCTCATCTCTTCCTCAATCAATGCATTCATTGATCTCCTTGGCAATCTTAAGTGATCGAATTCTAATTCCTTGGTAATTCAATATCTCAATTCTTGATCAATAGCCAATTCCTTAGTCAATTGCTCATGAGAAGAGATGAAGTATGGTTACTGATTATACCACATGCATTCCCAAATCGAGTGTTGGTAGGGTTATAGTCACCATACCCTTCCAACTCCCAATTTGGTCCAACATGAGAAAGCATTTCTAGCATGATCTCTTCATTCCTCTTCCAAGGTCCAGAAGAGATCCAAGTATGAATAGCTTCTTTTCCAAGATAACTACCCAATTGGATGAAGATTGAAAGCTTTCTAGTAAAATCAAGAGAAAAGATAGAGAAAGAAGAATGAAAACTAATATTGATCCATCAAATTACAACCGAGCTCCCTAACCCAATGAAAGGGGTTTAGTTGTTCATAGCTCTGGGAATAGAAAACAAAGATGGAAGATACATTCTGAAAAGTAAAACTAGAAGTGCAGAGAAAGTAAAATATTACAGAGAATAGTTCTCCAAATTTCTCACTCTCCAAAGCCCTCTTCTAATTCAAAACTACCCCTATATATATTACTCTTCTAATCTTCTAGTTGATTCTTCAAGTCTTGGATATGGGCCTTTGGATCTTGAGTTAGAAGCAGTTATCTTCTGCAGTGGGCTTAGCTTTACTTGCAGAGAGAAAGTGTGAAGCAGGCAGGGTCTTTAGCTCAGGACGTTAGTGGTGTTAACGTTAAGTGAGAGTGTGGGGTTCGAGAACGTTAGTGACAATCACCTTTTTCACTAACGTTCCTCACCCAGGGATGATCCACGTTAACTTCAACGTTAGTGGCATCAACGTGACCACTAACGTTGCCTCTTGATCCTTCGTACACATTATTGGGACTCACCTTTTCCAATAACGTTGAGAGTCCTCCCTCCCCCTACGTTAGAGTTCACGTTAACTTAGTTAACGTGGCTCTTAACGTAGGCTTGCCAATTCTTCTGAAATCAAGCAATAAAGTGCATCAAAGTTCTAATCCACATCATGAGACATGCATCATTCAATTTTTCATCTAATTCATGCAAAATTTCCATGAAATCATGTAAAGTGCACAATGTATGCTTAAATCAAGATGTAAGTGAAATTCCACCCAAAACTTGCTTCTTTCTTAAGAAAATGCATGAAACTACCCTAAAACAGTAAAGAAAAGGTCAGTGAAACTAGCCAAAATGCCCTGGCATCACAGCACCAAACTTAAAGCTTGCTTGTCCTTAAGCAAGTTCTGGAACAAGAGAATGATGAATGAAATGCCAAGAGAAGTGAGTCATTATTGTGGAAGTTATGTCCTTGGTTTTATGGTGGTTTCATGCATAGCAACTTAGGTTCATTCCTTCAATGGCTTTCAGACCTTTATCATGTCCTGGAATGCTCACTTGACTGCACCCTATGAGACTCTTATTCTCTGATCCTTTTTGTCATTTCAGGGCTTATTTGAGTTCTTAGACTAGATGCTCTGTAAGGGGGCGACTCTTTAAGATAAGCTTTCAGCCAGCACTCCCGAACCAGTTGGTTCAAGGTGCTAGGTGTTAAGACACCCCTAAGGACTTACTCCTTCAAGTCTCTTTCCCCCATACATACACACCACAGGCACATGGTTTGTTTAATTTCTTTCTTGAGACCTTGGTGTCTAGCACCTCTTTGGGTTACTAAGTGTTCTGTAGCAAGGGTTACTCTTGATAGTGGACTTTCAGCTGATAATCCCGAGTTAGTTAATTCCAAGTTACCAAGTGATAAGGCACCCCTAAGAGCTTATTCATTCAAGTAGATCCCTTACACAGGAGCACCACAGACACTTCCCTCAGGATTCAAACCCTTGGTGCCTAGCCTTATTTCTTACCCTTTTTCTTTTATTCTTAACTTTCATTTTTCTTTCCCTTTTCTTTTATTTGGATCTTGTTATTTGGCTAGTCTCATGGGGTGTGTTTCAAGCATATGATTCAGGACAGATAGTTGCCTTCCCACCTTGTTGGTGAACCAACTTAGCTAATCTATTATCACACTATAAAATTAGGAACTTACTCCACAACTTGAATTCTACCCTAGTCTTTGATAACACACATTCTCTTTTTATTTGATTAAAAAGGAGGCAAGCAACACAATAAGCAAGATGGACTTGAAAACAGGCAGTTTGACTAGCAATCACAGACCTAAGCAATGAGAATACTGAAAACAGAATTGAAAATCCTAAACTACCATGGAAGCATGTTCTATTTTATACATGATTTTTCTTATTTAAAACTTGAAAAAGATGAGACAATGAGGGAACTCCACCACCTTTTACTCATGGGGTTGCCCCTGCTCTCCTCCTTGTTTGTCCTCTTTGTGTCTACTTGTGCTTCCTTGCATCTGTGCTAGTCTGGCTCTTTTTCAGTCTTCAAGTGCCTTCTTTACTGATTCATGACTCTTCTCAACCCTTACTCTTTCTTCTCGTGCTAACTCATCCTTCACTTCGTCATATTTTGTGATTCCCGGATGTACATTAGGTAGCTGTCCAACTAAGTATCCAAGCCTTGCTAGCATGTTTACATGATTTCCACTTTCACTCATGTAAACCCCTTCAGAGAATGCCCTGTGCTCGTCAAAGAGTTCTGCTTGTTCTATTTGTTTTCGATGCATCTCATGTATGTGTGCACCTTGATGTGCTTGGATGTTGATTAGCTTCTGGACAGATTCTTGTACTTTATTTTGCCTTTGTTCTATCTTGTGGAAAGATTCACCCCATTGTTTTCCTTGTTCCAATTGCTGCTCCATCATTTGCTTCTGCCACTCCCTTTGTTGATTCGTCCATCTAGAAAATGATTCTTCTTGGTGGTTCATCATTTGTAGCTGGAGCTCCTTCTGTGCCTCTTGATTTTCCCAATATTGCCTAGATAAGCCATCAATAGCTTCTTGTAATTGGTGCATGTTCAAAGTGGTTGGGGCTTGCTCTTCTAGGTCTTGTCCTTCTACTACTTGATGGGCTGGCCTCTTCCTAGGCTTCTGTTGAGGTAGGGGAGATGCAACAGCATTCATCCATCGGACAGTAATTGGAATGCCCTCTTTTATCCACTCAGGGTCTTCGTCTTCAAACACCACCCCAACCCTGTCGCATAGTCGGAAAATAGTGCTGGGGTAGCCTAACTTTTCTCTAGAATCGCTATTCTCGCCCTCTTCCTGATGCCTTGGGCTATGAGTTCATGAACCTTGATCTCTTCTCCTTTGAGTATACAGTGCACCATTGTGGCTCTCTTGAGATTCACCTCTGAGTTGTTCCCGGCAGGGAGGATGGATCTCCTTACAATTTCGAACCACCCCTTTGCTTCGGGAGTGAGGTTCCCTCTCTTAATGAACTTAGGTTTCCTTTCAGAATCTCTCACCCAGTCAACTCCTGATACACATATATCTTGCACAATCTGGTCATAATTGGGGCTGTTATCAATTCTTGAATGATAGCTCTCTTCCTCAAACGGTATAGACCGTAACTTTAATGCCCTCATGACGCTCATGGGACTGAAATCCACGGTCTTTCCTCTTACAAAACTTGTGTAAGACTCATCTGCCTTATCATATCGGACAGCATTTGCATAAAACTCTCTTACAAGATTTGCATTTACCCTAGTGACTGGATCAGTGAGGAGCTCCCATCTTCTCTTTTCCACCTTCTTTGTGATTTCGGGGCACTCAGTCTTTCTGACTTGAAATCCTAGCTCATATATGATCTCTTTATCAACCATCTACCCATACTGCAACGCATGGTGAGGGGTTCTAAATTTCTTTTCATCAAAAGGGCATTGCTCCACAGGCTCTATTCCCTTTCTTCTTTTAGAGCTTGACGATGCCATGAGTGGGAGTTAATTTGTGAAAGTGGTAAGGGTGTGGAGAATGGGCTTCGGTTGGTTAGGATTTGGTGCAATGAAGGGAGTTAGTGAGAGTGTTTTTAATTGGGTAGGAAGTGCTTGGTTCCGAAAAGGAGAGGTGTGAAGAGTGGGAATGGAATGTGAAGGTGGGATACGGAATAAGGATTACTTATATAGAAAGGTGGTGAGTGAATGGAAGGTGTGGATTGATGGAGTTATTGTGTGATAGACGGATGGGGTTTATCATGGGAAGAGGACAAGGATCATCAACTTTATGAAGGAAATTGGTTCGGTCTCCAAGAGTATCCCCCTTCCAATGTTGCATGGCCACATTTTCCAATGTATGCCCTTTGAAGACAAGTGTGTATTCTCCCTTCATGAAGTGGCCGAACCCACCTCATTCAATTGTCCACTCAATCCACTTCAATACCTCTTTCTTCTTTCCTACAAAATAAAAGAATTGTGATTAAAAGAACATGTTTGGAAAGTGGCGGCAAAATTAAAAGAATAACTACTTTTTAAAGTTTTTTTTTTGTTTTTTTTTTTGTTTCTAACTACTAAGTGCTGTTCATGAGTGCACACCAAATGACTAACTCATCATCCATGTATGCAACATTGGCAACACCATACTTAGTTTGGTGCCGTGTGGTGTAAAAAATTTGTTCAAGGCTCCTTAGAGTGACATGATATGAGTTACATTGATGTTCTCTTAGTTTGCCTTGAACACCAAACTTGTTCTTCACTATATGTTGCACACAAGGATTCATTCAAGTCCATGTCAAGTTGCTTTGAAATCCCTGAACCTTGCATTATTAACTACTCTTAAAAACATGTAAAACATGGGTTGCCTCCCATGAAGCGCTTCTTTAGCGTCACTAGCTTGACGTTTTGCCTTTGTCATGGTGGTTGGTAATGCTTCAGATCTTCCCCTGTTGCAGTAGACCTATATCCATTGGCTTCATCAAGAATCTCCACATGTTCTAAGGAAAGAACTCTGTTGATGGTGAAGACCTTAGGTAACTGAGATGGGATAGTGGGGAGATGAGGTGGAATATCTGGGAAGTAGGCTGAGATCACTTTATCCCCTGGAGAAAAGTCCTCTATAGGGATCTTCTTGTTCCTCCACCTTCTTGGTGCCTTATTCTTTGTCCCTTTTGATATTGCCTTGCTCTTTGTGACTTCCTTTTCTAAGGAAATTTTGTTTCTGGTCTCATATGACTCTGGTGGTTTTGGTCCCTCCTTATTTTCCTTGAGCTGTGATAGCTACTGATTGTCTTGTTCTTCAACCAAGGGGATTCCCAGATGGGCTGGTTGTGCTTCAGTGCTTGCTTCTTCCTTCAGTATCTCACTGTGATCTTTGCTTGGTTCTTTGTTCTCTTGATCTGTTTCTTGTGAAAGGTTGAAAACATTGAAGGTGAGTTGTTCATAATGGATCCTCAAAATTAGCTCCCCTCGCTCCACATCTATAAGTGCTCGGGCTGTAGCTAGGAATGGTCTTCCGAATATGATTGGGTGGAGGTGACTCTCTTCCATGTCCAAGATGACAAAGTCTGTGGGCAGGAAGTATTTTCCAACCTTCACCAGCACATTTTCAACTACTCCCACTGCTTATTTTTGAGTTTTGTCAGCCAACCTGATGACTACATCTGTGGGCATCATCTCATTGATCTGCAGCCTCTTCATAAGGGATAAAGGCATTAAGTTGATGCTTGCTCCCAGATCACAGAGTCCTTTATCAAACATTGTTTTTCCTATGGCACAGGGGATGTAAAAACTCCCTGGGTCCTTTCTTTTTTTAGGCAACTCTGGTTGAATGAGAGCACTGCACTCCTTGTTCATCACTATGGTTTGTCCTCCCTTGAGTGAGCTTTTCCTGGTCAGCAGCTCCTTCATATACTTGATGTATGAGGGCATTTGTTGGAGGACCTTGATGAATAGTATGTTTACCTGGAGAGATGCAAATATGTCAAGGAACCTTGAGTATATTCTCTTCTCCACACAGCCATTTAGTAATTGGGGAAAGGATGCATAGAGTCTCAGCAGCTCCTTCTGTATCAGCTCTTTTTGTGTAATTGTGGTTTCTTGATGATTCTCCCCCTGCTTTCCTGCTGAAGTATCTTCATGTTGTTCTAATGGGTTGTTCAGCTCTTCCTCAGTCTCCTTATTGCTTATAGTGACCATCTTGCAATCTTTCTATCTGACTTTCTTTGCTTCACCTCTTGGATTTTTCTTTGTGTCACTTGGGAACCCATCAGTAGGTTTGGGAATCTTCTCAGATAAGTATCCCACTTGAAATTTCAGCCTCTTGATGGTGTCTCCCTGGTTCTTGATACTGGCTCGCACGTCCTCTTTGAACACCTTGTTATCTTGAATCTCTTTGCTTATGCCTTCAAGTAGAGTCTCGATTCTGGATAATCTATCTTCAGATGATGGTGAGTTGAGAGTGGAGGGATGAGAAGGGCCATTTTGGCCTTAGTATGGATGTGAAGAGGTGTTGTTAGGGTGGTGTTGATATGATCTCTGTGTGGAATGTTGGTGAGCTGCATGGTTGTTGGGGTTGTGACATCTCTGATCTTGGCCTTGATCTTGTTGATTTCCCCACCCAAAATTTGGGTGATTCCTCCATCCAGGGTTGTAGGTCTTGGAGTATGGGTCATGGTTCTACCTGGGTGAGTTTCCAATGTAGTTGGCTTGTTCGTGCTCACTTTCTGCTTCTGCATTCACTCCCTCTTGAGTTGTTGATGAGGTGGTGATTGCTGCTACTTGGTTCCTCTCCATCTTCTTGGTGAGGTCAGCTAATTGCTTGGTAATGAGCTTGTTTTGGGCCAGCAGTTCATCTACATTGTTTAGCTCCATCACTCCTCTAGTGTTGCCTCTTTTGGAAGCATAGAAGTAGTCATTCTCTGCTACAGTTTCAATGACATCTATGGCCTCCTCAATGATCTTCTTCTTGTTCAGAGATCCCCCTGATGAGTGGTCTACTGCCTTCTTTGATTCATAAGAAAGACCTTCATAGAAAATGTGCACCTGCACCCATTCATTGAACATATCCGGTGGACACCTTCTTGTCAGGTCCTTAAACCTCTCCCATGCTTCATATAGAGTCTCACCATCTTGCTGCCTGAAGGTTTGCACCTCAGCTCTCAGCCTGTTGATCCATTGAGGAGGATAGAATCTTGCCAGGAATTTGTTCACGACATCTTCCCAGGTTGCTAAACTCTCCTTTGGGAAGGACTCTAGCCGTTTAGATGCCTTGTCCTTGAGTGAGAAGGGAAACAGAAGTAGTCTATAGGTGTCAGGATGAACACCATTGGACTTCACAACATCGCATATCCTCAGGAAGGTGGTTAGATGTTGATTGGGGTCTTCTTGGACGCCTCTTCCGAATGAACAATTGTTCTGAATAAGGGTGATGAGCTGTGGTTTTAGTTCAAAGTTGTTGGCATGTATGGTTGGCCTTTGGATGCTACTCCCACAGTTTCATAGGTTTGGGTTGATGTAAGAGCCTAGAACTCTTCTCTCTTGTCCAACATGATTTGCTAGACCTTCTCTGCCATGGTTGTGAGCCTCTTCTTCATGATGGTTCTCCATATTCTCCTCCATGTCTGGTTCAAAGTACTCTTCCTCTTCCTCAGCACCCACTACTCTCTTTCCTCTTGCTTCCCTCCTTAATCTAAGGAAGGTCCTCTTTGGTTTAGAATCAAAGGAAGTTGAAGCCCCGCTTCTTCTCCCTGTCATACACCCAACAAAGCACAAGCAAGAAAATAGATGCAGAAAGTAATTTCTACAGAAATGCTGTTAGTGTGAGTGATGCAATTTATCAAACAGTTAGTGGGTTAGTGGACTGAATTGTAAACAACTTAAGAAAATGGGTAGGGGGAAGGGAAGATAATAACTGAACAGAAAGTAAATTACTCAAATGAACTTAAATCAATCAAAAGAAAAAAAATGCTCAATCTAGTTATCCTCCAATTTAATCATTGTTGATACAAAATCAATCCTCGGCAACGGCGCCATAAACTTGATAGCACGGAAACTTGTCTCTCAAAAATTTTCCTTCGGCAAGTGTACCGAATTGTCGTCAAGTAAAAACTCACAATAGAGTGAGGTCGAATCCCACAGGGATTGATTGGTCAAGCAACTTTAATTAGAGGGCTGTTCTAGTTGAGCGAAGCAGAATTTGATTTGATAGTTGAAGAAAATTAAATGGCGGGAAAGTAAATAGCAGAAATGGAAATGCTGGAAATAAAGAACTGAATGTAAATGCGGAAAGTAAATTGTAGAATCTTAAATGGGAATGGGGAAGATGATCATAAAAGTAGATTGCAGAAATTAAAGAGAATGGGTAAGATCAGAAATGGGGGATTCATTGGGCTTAGGAGATGTTGCATTCTCCAGATCAAGTTCATTCTCATCTCTTCCTCAATCAATGCATTCATTGATCTCCTTGACAATCTTAAGTGATCGAATTCCAATTCCTTGGTAATTCAATCTCTCAATTCTTGATCAATAGCCAATTCCTTGGTCAATTGCTCATGAGAAGAGATGAAGTATGGTCACTGATTATACCACATGCATTCCCAAATCGAGTGTTGGTAGGGTTATAGTCACCATACCCTTCCAACTCCCAATTTGGTCCAACATGAGAAAGCATTTCTAGCATGATCTCTTCATTCCTCTTCCAAGGTTCAGAAGAGATCCAAGCATGAATAGCTTCTTTTCCAAGATAACTACCCAATTGGATGAAGATTGAAAGCTTTCTAGTAAAATTAAGAGAAAAGATAGAGAAAGAAGAATGAAAACTAATATTGATCCATCAAATTACAACAGAGCTCCCTAACCCAATGAAAGGGGTTTAGTTGTTCATAGCTCTGGGAATAGAAAACAAGGATGGAAGATACATTCTGAAAAGTAAAACTAGAAGTGCAGAGAAAGTAAAATATTACAGAGAATAGTTCTCCAAATTCCTCACTCTCCAAAGCCCTCTTCTAATTCAAAACTACCCCTATATATATTACTCTTCTGATCTTCTAGTTGATTCTTCAAGTCTTGGATATGGGCCTTTGGATCTTGAGTTTGAAACAGTTATCTTCCGCAGTGGGCTTAGCTTTACTTGCAGAGAGAAAGTGTGAAGTAGGCAGGGTCTTTAGCTCAGGACGTTAGTGGTGTTAACGTTAAGTGAAAGTGTGGGGTTCGAGAACGTTAGTGACAATCTCCTTTTTCACTAACGTTCCTCACCCAGGGATGATCCACGTTAACTTCAACGTTAGTGGCATCAACGTGACCACTAACGTTGCCTCTTGATCCTTCGCACACGTTATTGGGACTCACCTTTTCCAATAACATTGAGAGTCCTCCCTCCCCCTACGTTAGAGTTCACGTTAACTTAGTTAACATGGACTCTAACATGGGAAGCAGGGGCACCTTGGAACGTTAGTGACAAAGGTGAGTGTCACTAACATTGGCGATTGTTTGCTTTCTCTACGTTAACTTCCACGTTAACTAAGTTAACGTGGGAGTTAACGTAACTCAAGGTGGCTTAGTCCAACGTTAGCGACAATGGTGAGTGTCACTAACGTTGGCCATTGTCGCTAACGTTGGCCATTCTTTTGCTTCCCAACGTTAGAGTCCACGTTAACTAAGTTAACATGGAAGCTAACGTGGCCAATATGAGCTTGGTCCAACGTTAGTGACAAAGTTGAGTGTCACTAACGTTGGCTCCACTTTCTTTCTTCCACGTTAGAGTTCACGTTAACTTAGTTAACGTGACTCTTAACGTGGGCTATGATGGCTTCGAGGACGTTATTGGCGATTACTTTTCTCATTAACGTTGCAAGCTAGCTCCCATTCCACGTTAGTGGTTATGTTAGTTAGACTAACGTGGTTGCTAGCGTGGTTCTTTCTTGCTTCCTTTGTACTGAAATCAAGCAATAAAGTACATCAAAGTTCTAATCCACATCATGAGACATGCATCATCCAATTTGTCATCTAATTCATGCAAAATTCCCATGAAATCATGTAAAATGCACAATGTATGCTTAAATCAAGATGTAAGTGAAATTCCACCCAAAACTTGCTTATTTCCTAAGAAAATGCATGAAACTACCCTAAAACAGTAAAGAAAAGGTCACTGAAACTAGCCAAAATGCCCTGGCATCATTCGTCCAGAGTTAGATCCCGATTGTCAAATTCTGAATAGGGACGACGGTACAGTGGATGCAGTGCCTCTCCAGGCTCGTCCTCCTTCACCTCAGACTGATGCTGCCGAGAAGTCTTCTAATCTTAACTGAATTTTCTTGGATATTTGTGTGGATAGCCTGACTTGTGGGATTTTAAACTCTTTATTTTGTAGTCTTGAATATTATGCTGATTGTTGATACTCCTTTTGGTTGCTTGTTTAGCAACTTTTGATTTTGAAAAAACAACAAGTAGCTTTCAAACTTTTTGGGGCTGACCCTGAAGCTTGTTATAATATTGTATTTTATATTATGCTTGTTTGCACTTGTCTTGACACCTTTCTGGGTTTTGAGAGTGTTAGAGCCTTGCTGCTCGGCCTCTTTGGATTGCTTTTGTACTTATTGCTTGTAGCTTGGATCCTTTGAGGTTGTGGATATGTGGGTCCAACTTGTATTTCGGTTTTCTCGCTTTTACTTGTATTTATTTCTAGCACTCCGTAACCGATTTCTTCACGTTGGTCTGCTTTCCAGTTATTTTTGTAATCCTCTTTCTTGGACCCTTGTCAGGTCTCTTTCAAGGACTACTTTTATAACTTATTTTTGGGAGACCGACTTCTTTGCGTCGTTCTTTTCCGAGTTATTTTGTAATCCTCTTTCTTGGACCTTTATCAGGTCTCTTTCAGGGATTACTTTCATAACTTGTTGTTTGTAGGAGGTCGACTTCTTTACGTCGTCCTCTTCCAAGTTATTTTTTGTAATCCTCTTTCTTGGACCTTTGTCAGGTTTCTTTCAGGGATTACTTTTATAACTTGTTTGTAGGAGGTCGACTTCTTTACATCGTCCTCTTCTATGTTATTTTTTGTAATACTCATTCTTGGACCTTTGTCAGGTCTCTTTTAGGTATTACTTTTATAACTTGTTTGTAGGAGGTCGACTACTAATGTTCCGAGGGATACCTGAAACTAGAGGTCGATCTCGGTCGAGATCTTCGGTACGGGTCGGTGCCGACGTGTACGGCTGGTGAGTGGCGGCCGGAACGGTTGCGTCCAACTCGTTGATCTAGCTGCACTGCTGATTTTTTGTCACCGGAGGGTGGGGGGTACCTGCAAGAGACTCCGATGCTTAAGTTAGCATGGGTATTAAACAGGTTTTTAGAAGAATCAGAGTATGAGTTATACCTGGGTGCTTCAGTGTATTTATAGTGGTTGTAGAGTGACCTTTCTAGATAAGATAAGTTAGTTATCTTATCTTATCTTTATCTTTGAGTTGAGGTCAGCTTATCTTTAAGGGAACCGCCCTTGTCTCTATAGGCTTGGACGGCCTATGGATTTTGGGTCGTATTCCTTGGGTTGTGATACGCACAAAACTTGTCTCTCAACAAATTTTCTTCGGCAAGTGTACCGAATTTGTCGTCAAGTAAAAACTCACAATAGAGTGAGGTCGAATCCCACAGAGATTGATTGATCAAGCAACTTTAATTAGAGAAATGTTCTAGTTGAGCGAACCAGAATTTGATTTGAGATTTACAGAAAATTAAATGGCGGGAAAGTAAATAGCAGAAACAGTAAATGCTAGAAATAAAGAGCTGAATGTAAATGGTGGAAAGTATCATTGGGCTTAGCTTTGCTTGCAGAGAGAAAAGGTGAAGTAGGCAGGGACTTTGGCTTTGGACGTTAGTGGTGTCAACGTTAAGTGAGAGTGTGGGTTCGAGAACGTTAGTGACAATCACCTTTTTCACTAACGTTCCTAACTCAAATATGATCACGTTGACTTCAACGTTAGTGGCACTAACGTGACCACCAACTTTGCCTCTTGGTCCTTCGCACACATTATTGGGACTTACCTTTCCCAATAACGTGGAGAGTCCTCCTTTGTCCCTACGTTAGAGTCCACGTTAAGTAGGTTAACGTGACTTCTAACGTAGCAGTGCCAATCCTTCGAGAACGTTAGTGACACTTGCCTTTGTCACTAACATTCCAATGTGCCCTTATTTCCCACGTTAGAGTCCATGTTAACTAAGTTAACGTGGCTTTTAACGTAGTCATGCTAGCCATCTCCAACGTTAGTGACAAAGGTGAGTGTCACTAACGTTCGCTCATCATCTCTTTGTCCACGTTAGCTTCCACGTTAACTAAGTTAACGTGGGAGTTAACGTTGCTCATGGTGGCTCTTGGTGGTTCACCCCAACGTTAGTGACAAAGGTAAGTGTCACTAACGTTGGCGATCAATTGCTTCTTAACGTTAGAGTCCACGTTAACTAAGTTAATGTGGCATCTAACGTGGCTAATTATGAGCTTGGTCCAACGTTAGTGACAAAGGAGAGTGTCACTAACGTTGGCCTTGTTGTCTTCTTCCACGTTAGAGTTCACGTTAACTTAGTTAACGTGACTCTTAACGTGGGCTTATGATGGCTTCGAGGGCGTTATTGGCGATTACCTTTCTTATTAACTTTTCAAGTTAGCACCCATTCCACGTTAGAGGTCACGTTAGTGGGACTAACGTGACTGCTAACGTGGTTCTTCTTTGCTTCCTTTGTCCTGAAATCAAGCAACAAAGTGCATCAAAGTTCTAGTCCAAGTCATGAGTCATGCATCATCCAATTTATCATATAATTCATTCAAAATTCTCATGAAATCATGTAAAGTGCACAATGTATGCTTGAATCAAGATGTAAGTAAATATCTACCCAAAACTAGCTTATTTTCTAAGAAAATGCATGAAACTACCTTAAAAACAGTAAAGAAAAGGTCAGTGAAACTGGCCAAAATGCCCTAGCATCACAACACCAAACTTAAAGCTTGCTTGTCTCTAAGCAAGTACTGGAACAAAAGAATGATGAATGGAATGCCAAGAGAAATGAGTCATTCTTGTGGAAGTCATGTCCCTGGTTTTATGGTGGTTTCATGCATAGCAACTTAGGTTCATTCCTTCACTGGCTTTTAGACCTTTATCATGTCCTAGAATACTCACTTTGCTTGCATCCCATGAGACTTTTATTCATTGATCCTTTTTGTAATTTCAGTGTTTATTTGTGTTATTAGGCTAAGTGCTCTGTAAGGGGGCAACTCTTTAAAATAAGCTTTCAGCCAACACTCCCGAACCAGTTGGTTCAAGATGCTAGGTGTTGAAACACCCCTAAGGACTTACTTCCTCAAGTCTCTCCCCCATACATACACACAACAGGCACATGGTTTGTTTATTTTCTTTCCTTGAGGTCTTGGTGTCCAGCACCTCTTTGGGCTATTAAATGTTCTGTAGCAAAGATTGCTCTTGATAGTGGACTTTCAGCTGATAATCCTGGGTTAGTTAACCCAAGTTACCAGGTGATAAAGCACCCCTGAGAGCTTAGTAATCTAAGCAGATCCTTGGTACAAGAACACCACAGACACATCCCTCAAAACTCAAACCCTTGGTGCCCAGCCTCTTTTCTTGCTATTTTTCTTTTATTCTTCACTTTGATTATTCTTTCCCTTTTTCTTATTAGGATCTTGTTATTTAGCTAGTCTCATGGGGTGTGTTCAAAGCACATGATTCAGGATAGATAGTTGTCTTCCCACCTTGTGGTTGAACTAACTTAGCTAACTTATGACCACACCACAAACTCAGGCACTTACTCCATAGTATGAACTCCACTCTGGTCTTTTATAAAATACTCATTCTCTTTTCATTTGATTTAAAAGGACAAGCATACAAGTAAGCAAGGAAATGATGCAGTAATGACATTCAGACTAGCAATCCTAGACCTAAGCAATGAAAAACTTAAAAGACAGAATTTAAAAAGGTTCCAACTAACGAGTAACTATTAATCAAAAGTGCATTCGAACTTCCAACTTTCAACATTCTAAGTACATGGAATTAAGTAACAATACAACCTTCGGGTGATGGTTTCTAGTTGCCCTCTTTTTGTCATCATCCTAGTCTTTGCTACCTCACTTCCTTGGGTGAAGGTGCACCATTTCCTCATAAGATTCCTGCAAAGTTATTGGAAGTTGCTTGTTCCCAAAGCACTTGAGAAATAGTTAGCTTGCATGTATGCTTGTGACTTCTGAACTTAATTTGGTGTGTGAACACCAAACTTAGAATTACACTTTCACTCTTGGATTGTTTTGGTGTGGAACACCAAACTTAGCTCCTCGCAATAAGGGGAAACAACTTGTGACCTTTATTGAAATAAAGATGAAAAGAAAACTACCTGAGGTTGGGTTTCCTCCCAACAGAGCGCTCTTTTATCGTCGCTAGCTCGACGATTCCTCAATTACTTGAGATGATACTTTACTCTGGGGTATTCCCCCATGTTGCCTATATAATGTTTGAGTCTTTGTCCGTTCACAGTGAACGTCCTCTCTGAACCTTCATCCATGATTTCGATGTGTCCATATGGTGAGACTTTTGTGACAAGAAAAGGCTCGGACTACCTTGATTTGAGTTTTCCTGGGAACAGTCTCAACTTGGAATTGTAGAGGAGTACTTGCTGCCCCTTTTCGAAACTCCTGGGTGCAAGATGCAGGTCATGTCTTCTCTTTGCCTTTTCTTTATAAATCTTGGTATTTTCATAGGCTTGTGACCTGAATTCCTCCATCTCTTGCAGCTGCAAGATCCTCTTTGCACCAGCAGCAATGCTGTCAAAATTTAGTATCTTGATAGCCTAGAGAGCTTTGTGTTCCAACTCTAGTGGTAAATGACAAGCTTTCCCATACACCAGTTGATATGGGGACATTCCAAGTGGTGTTTTGAATGCTGTTCTGTATGCCCAAAGAGCATCATCCAGCTTCTTCGACCAATCCTTTCTTGATGCACCCACAGTCTTTTCCAAAATCCTTTTTAGCTCTCTGTTTGATATCTCAGTTTTCCCACTTGTTTGGGGATGGTAAGGTGTGGCAACCTTGTGCTTTACCCCGTATCGTAGGAGGAGAGCTTCTAGTGGTCTGTTACAGAAATGGCTCCCTCCATCACTGATGAGTGCTCGTGGGACTCCGAAATGGCTAAAGATATTCTTCCTGAGGAAGTTCATAACTACCTTGTTGTCATTCGTTGGAGTTGCAATAGCCTCTACCCACTTGGAAACATAATCCACTGCTACCAAGATGTACTTATTTGAATATGAGGTTGGGAATGGTCCCATGAAATCTATTCTCCATACATCAAATAGTTCCAGTTCCAAGATGAAATTTTGTGGCATCTCATTCCTTTTGGGCAAGTTTCCAGATCTTTGGCATTCATTGCAGCTCTTCACTAGTTTTTTGGCATCCTTGAAAAGGGTAGGCCAAAAGAATCCGCTTTGTAACACCTTTGCTGCAGTTCTGTCCCCTCCAAAATGTCCTCCATAGCAAGAGCCGTGGCAATTCCATAGGACCTCTCGTCCTTCCTCTTCCGAAACACTTCTTCTAAGGATTCCATCTGAACACTTTTTGAAGAGATATGGCTCATCCCAGACAAAGTACTTTGCATCATTTATGAGCTTGCTTTTTTGATGTTTATTGATCCCTGGAGGTAGAGCCCCAGTTGCCTTGAAATTGGCAATGTCCGCAAACCATGGTGCTTTGTGAACTATCATCAACTGCTCATCAGGAAAAAGCTCGTTCACACTTGTATCATGTGTTCCACCTTCCTCATGAGGGATTCTAGATAGGTGATCTGCTACCTTATTCTCTACTCCTTTCTTGTCTCTGATTTCAATATTGAATTCCTGCAACAATAAGATCCATCTTATTAATCTTGGTTTTGATTCTTGTTTGGCAAACAAATATTTAAGTGCTGTGTGATCTGTGAAAATAATCACTTTAGCACCAATGAGGTATGATTTGAACTTGTCAAATGCAAAAACTATTGCTAGCAACTCCTTTTCAGTAGTGGTATAATTTCTTTGAGCATCATTGAGGACTTTGCTAGCATAGTATATCACATGGACTAAGTTATCTTTCCTCTGCTCTAACACTGCCTCAACTGCAAAATCAGATGCATCACACATCAATTCAAACGGTAAGTTCCAATCAGGGGGGAAATGATAGGGGCAGAGGACAATCTTTCTTTTAAATGCTCGAATGCTAACATGCATGTTTCATCGAAGATAAATGGTGTATCTGATATAAGGAGATTGCTTAAGGGCTTAGCTATTTTTGAAAAATCTTTAATAAACCTTCTGTAAAAGCCAACATGCCCTAAAAAACTTCTAATTGCCTTGACATCACTGGGTGGAGGAAGTTTTTCAATAAGTTCCACTTTAGCCCTGTCCATTTCAATGCCTTGGTTAGAAACCTTATGGCCAAGGACTATTCCTCCTGTCACCATAAAGTGACATTTCTCCCAGTTCAAGACCAGATTGGTCTCTTGGCACCTTTTCAATACCAAGGCAAGGTGATTCAGGCATCTAGTAAAGGAATCTCCGAATACCGAGAAATCATCCATAAAAACTTCAATGAATTTCTCTATTATATCTGAAAAATGTAAAGCATGCAGCGTTGGAAAGTCGCAGGTGCATTACACAGCTCAAATGGCATGCGCCTGTAGGCAAACACTCCATATGGACAAGTAAATGAAGTATTCTCTTGGTCTCTGGGATCAACTACTATTTGGTTATATCCTGAATAACCATCAAGAAAATAGTAATATGCGTGTCCTGCGAGTCTTTCCAACATCTGATCCATGAATGGGAGGAGGAAATGATCCTTTCGTGTAGGCTCATTGAGTTTTCGATAGTCTATGCACATCCGCCATCCTTTGACGGGCCTTGTAGGAATTAGTTTGTTCTTCTCATTAGGAACTACAGTGATTCCTCCCTTTTTGGGCACGACATGCACGGGGCTGACCCAGGGGCTGTCTGAGATCGGGTAGATTACTCCTCCCTGCCATAGCTTCATAACCTCTTTCTGTATCACTTCCTTCATGATTGGGCTTAGCCTTCTTTGGGATTGAATGGATGGTTTGGCATCATCTTCCAACAGTATCTTATGCATGCATATGGCTAAACTGATTCCCTTCAAGTCAGCAAGTGTCCATCCAATGGCATCTTTAGGCTTCCACAATACTTGGAGTAGTTCATCCTCTTGATCTTGGCTGAGGGATGAGTTTATGATTACCGGGTAACTTTCATTCTTTCCTAAGTATGCATATTTGAGCGTGGGTGGTAGTGCTTTGAGCTCAAGTTTGGGTGCCTCTGTCTTTTTATTCTCTTCCCTTGGTGCACCTTGTATGCCAATCTCTGTTGTTGCAACCTCTTCACTCGATGTAGACTCCTCCTCTATTAACCTTTCGGGCTCTTCTTCTTCAAAACTCTCCTGCACTTCCTCTTCAAGTGAGTCCAACCTCATACATTCCCCCAATTGTTCTTGTGGGTAACTCATGGCCTTGAACACATTGAATGTCATCTTTTCATTGTGTAATCTCAGGGTGACATCACCCTTTTGGACATCAATGACAGCTCCAGCAGTGGCCAAGAACGGCCTTCCCAGGATAATGGAGGTCTTGGCTTCCACCTGCATGTCCAGCACTACAAAATCTGCCGGGAATATGAAGTCTCCCATTTTCACCAGCAAATCCTCTACTACGCCATGAGGGAACTTGAACGATCGGTCTGCCAGTTGTAAGGCCATTTTTGTTGGTTTATCCTCCTCGATCTTCATCTTCCTCATCATGGCTGCTGTTCATACCCTGGGTCGAGCTATCTGACCTGGGATGATTAACGACAAAGCGAACGACCTCTTCAGGTCAAGCGGACCGACTTCTTCTTAAAGAACTCGGCCAAATTGACAGGAAAGCCCATAAAGGGCCCAAGTAGAGGAACACGACCCAAATCCAAAGGCCGTCCAAGCCTATAGAGATAAGGGTGGTTCCCTTGAAGATAAGCTGACCTCAACTCAAAGATAAAGATAAGATAAGATAACTAACTTATCTTATCTAGAAAGGTCACTCTACAACTACTAAAAATACACTAGAGCACCCAGGTATAACTCATACTCTGATTCTACATAAAAACCTGCTTTATACCCATGCTAACTTAAGCATCAGAGTCTCTTGCAGGTACCCCCCACCCTCCGGTGACGAAGGATCAGCAGTGTAGTCAATCCAAAAAGTCGGACGCACCTGCTCCGGCTGTGATACACCGACCGGACACGTCGGCTCCGACCAGTGCAGAAGATCTGGTCCGAGATCGACCTCCAGTTTCAAGTAACCCTCAAAACATTGGCGCCATTGCCGGGGACCTGGAAGTCATCCTAACACCATGGCGGACGACCATAACAACGATCACGATTTAGATCTAGAAAATAGAACGCCGCACAAAACGCGGATACCCCGCTAAAAGACACCCCGGAATCCAACGGAGACAAAAATCCAGCAAACCCGGGAGCAATAGAAGCACTTCAAGATCGCTTGAAGCAACTTGAAAAAGAAACCCAACAACAACGAGAGATCGGGAAGGATCTACAAAGAGAGATACGGCGACATCGAGAATTGGAAGAAAAATTACAGCAATTAGAAGCCGATCTCAAATCAAAGGGCCCTCGGATCACTCCTGAGGAAAGCTCACGTAAAGAACAGGATCCATTCACCAGGGAGATCATGAAAATCAAAATCACAAAGGACTTCAAACTCCCAGATATGATTTTATATGACGGTACCACAGATCCTAACCACCATCTCAGCAATTTCTGGAGCAGAATGTACCTTACCGACGCCTCAGACGCCGTTCACTGCAAAGCTTTCCCAACAATTCTCACGAAGACAGTAATCCGATGGTTCGACAACTTACCTCCAAAGTCCATCTCAAACTTCGATGACCTGGCCAAAAAGTTCCTGGCCAGATTCTCCATCCAGAAAGATAAAGCCAAGCACGCCCCGAGTCTACTGGGGATCAAGCAAGGAGATCGGGAGAGCCTCCACAACTACATGGAAAGATTCAACAAAACATGCATGGACATACAAAGCTTACCAACAGAGGCCGCCATCATGGGACTCATCAATGGCCTACGAGAGGGACCATTTAGCCAATCTATATCAAAGAAGTACCCTACCTCATTAGACGAAGTACAGGAGCGAGCAGAAAAATACATCAACATGGAAGAAAACACTCGGTTGGGAGAAACCTCAAAATCTGGGAACCCCTACCGAGATAAAGACAAGGAATCCAAAAAGAAAGAAGATCGACAGGGGGAGAAAATAAAAAAGTACCATAATTACACTCCTCTCAGGGCATCCCTGGTCGACGTGTACAAAGAAGTCTGCCATACAGAGAAAATCCCCCCGGTGCGACCACTCAAAGGCAAAAGGGGAGGGGGAAACCGGAAGGAATATTGTGAATAACATCGAGTTCGAGGGCACTCCACCAACGAGTGCTTCGACTTAAAGAATATCATAGAAAAATTGGTGAGAGAAGGAAGATTAGATCGATTTCTGGCTACCCGAGATGATGACCAAAGAAAAAGACGAAGGGACGAGGATGACGGACGAACTGAACGATCACCTCGGACACCAGAAAGACACGTCCACATGATACACGGCGGATTTGCAGGAGGAGGGATCTCCAAATCATCTCGAAAAAGATATCTCAAAGAAGTATATCAGGTCGAGGGAAAGGAGGAAGCACCCGACATCCCTGCGATAACATTCACTAAAGAGGACGCATCTAGCATCATCTCGGGACACGATGATCCCATGGTCATTACTGTCATACTGGCAAACGCCAATCTGCATCGCACATTAGTGGACCAAGGGAGTTCTGCCGACATCTTATTCAAAACAGCCTTCGACAAACTCGGCCTAGACGAAAAGGAGCTTAGAGCATACCCGAACAGTCTGTTCGGATTAGGAGATACCCCAGTACAACTACTGGGATAAATATCGCTACACACAACCTTCGGAAAAAGAAGCCAATCTCGGACCCTCAAGATAGACTACATCGTGGTCGACGTAAGTTCAGCCTACAATGCTCTAATAGGTCGGACAACACTTAATCAACTCGGCGCAATAGTCTCAAATCCACATCTATGCATGAAATTCCCAACCACAGAGGGGATAGCCACGATAAAAGTAGATCAAAAGATGGCACGCCGCTGTTATAATGAAAGTCTAAACCTTAGAGGCAGGGGAGAAGAGTTTCATATAATCCAACTGGGCGGAGTCCAGCGACGAGAAGAACTCCGTCTGCAACCAGAAGGCGAGATAGAGAAGATTCAAATCGGAGACACCTCGGACAAAACGACCAATATTGGCACGATCCTCAGAGGAGACTCAAAAGAATTACTGATACAATTCTTACGAGATAATGTCGATCTCTTCGCATGGAAAGCCGCGGACATGCCAGGCATAGACCCTAAGCTAATGTGCCATAAGTTGGCAGTCTACCCAGGATCTCGGCTGATGCAGCAGAGACGAAGGAAACTCGGGCCAGAACGATCCAAAGCTGTGGAAGAACAAGTACAAGCACTACTGGAGGCAGGATTTATAAGAGAAGTCAAGTACCCACTATGGCTAGCCAACGTCGTCTTGGTGAAAAAATCAAACGGGAGGTGGCGAATGTGCACCGATTACACCGATCTCAACAAAGCCTGCCCAAAAGATCCATACCCACTCTCAAACATCGACGCTCTGGTAGATGCTTCCTCCGGATACAGATACCTCTCGTTTATGGACGCATACTCGGGATACAACCAAATCCCCATGTATCCACCAGATCAGGAAAAAACCTCGTTCTTAACACCAAAGGCAAACTACTGCTACATCGTGAAGCCTTTCGGTCTCAAGAACGCAGGAGCTACTTATCAAAGGCCAATGAATAAAGTCTTCTCAGATCACATCGGAAAAATCATGGAAGTTTATGTGGACGACATGTTGATAAAGACACAAAGCGAAGACACATTATTATTCGACTTGGCTCGAGTATTCGACACCATAAGGAAGCACGACATGCGACTCAATCCCGCAAAATGCACCTTCGCAGTAGAAGCAAGCAAATTCTTAGGTTCATGCTCACACAAAGGGAAATTGAAGCAAATCCAGACAAATGTCAAGCCATACTCAAAATGAAGAGCCCAACCTGTGTCAAAGAAGTACAACAACTCAACGGGAGATTGGCCGCCCTATCCCGATTCTTAGCAGGAGCTGCGATAAAATCCCTCCCCTTCTATGCTACGTTAAGAAAGGGAAAACAGTTCGAATGGACGAAAGAATGTGAGCAAGCCTTCCAAGACTTCAAGGAGTTCTTAGGACGGCCACCTATCCTATCCCGACCACGAGAAGGAGAACCGCTCATATTGTATCTCGCAGTAGGGAACCGGGCAATAGCCTCAGCACTAGTCAGAGAAGACGAAAATGGGCAACAACCTGTCTACTTCATTAGCAAGGCACTACAGGGATCCGAGCTGAACTACCAGAAAATTGAAAAATTTCCCGATACTCTTATCCTAACATCTCGACGACTCCGCCCGTACTTCCAGGCTCACACCATTAAGGTTCGAACTAACCAGCCCATAAAAGGAATATTGCAGAAAACAGATCTAGCAGGCAGAATTCTACAATGGGCAGTCGAGTTGTTAGAGTTCGATCTCCAATATGAAGCTCGGACGGCAATCAAATCACAATATCTGGCCAACTTTATCGTAGAATTCACAGATGCCCTAGAAACCCCAAAGAATGGAACCTTTACGTGGATGGTTCTTAAAATAAAACTGGAAGCAGCGCAAGCGTGATAATAGAAAGCAACCAAGGAACCCCAGTTGAGCTCTCCCTCAAGTTCGGGTTCCCGGCCTCAAACAACCAGGCATAATATGAAGCATTATTAGCTGGTTTGAAGCTGGCTAAAGAGGTCGGAGCTCAAAAACTCAACATTTACAGCGATTCACAAGTGGTTACATCACAAATAACAGGGAGCTACCAAGCCAAAGATCCCACCATGAAAAAGTATTTGGATAAAACCAAAGAACAGCTCGGACAAATCAGGGAGTATAAGATCTGCTACATACCCTGCGAACAAAATGCCCGAGCTGATGCACTCTCAAAACTAGCCAGCACCAAACCAGGGGGTAACAATAGAAGCCTCATCCAGGAAATGTTGCAGAACCCGTCAATCTCGGAAGAGGAAAAAGTCCTGACTATAACAAGTCGGGACCAAGGATGGATGACCCCTATAACCAACTACCACAAAACAGGAACGCTCCCCACAGAAGAAAAGGAGGCAAAGAGGTTAAAAAGGGAGGCACAATACTACACCATCATAAACAACATCCTGTACAAAAGAGGAATCTCAACACCTTTACTAAAATGCGTGCCGACCTCCAACACCCGGCCCCTTCCCACAGGGATCAGGACAAGTTAAATTCCTCATAGTAGGGGTAGATTACTTTACAAAGTGGATCGAGGCAGAGCCCCTAGCCAATGCCACCGCTCAAAGAAGCCAGAAATTCTTATATAGAAACATTGTCACGAGGTTTGAGGTTCCATATTCAATAACCACAGACAATGGCACACAATTCACAGATGCAGGCTTCAGAAGACTAGTAGCCGACTTGAATATAAAGCACCAGTACACCTCCGTTGAACATCCACAAGCCAACGGACAGGCCGAAGCTGCTAACAAATTCATACTGGCCAGATTAAAATGGAGATTACAAGATGCAAAGGGAGCCTGGGTAGAAGAGCTTCCACAGGTCCTATGGGCATATCGAACAACGCCACATTCCACCACGAAGGAATCCCCCTTTCGATTAGCATACGGAATAGAGGCGATGATTCCAGTAGAGATTGAGGAAGGGTCGCCCAGAGTAGTTCACTACAATGAGGGAGTAAACTCCCAACTTCAGAGAGAAGAGCTCGACTTGTTACCCGAACTCCAAGAAAGAGCTCGGATCAGGGAAGAAGCTCTAAAGCGCCGAATGGCTTCCAGATATAATAAAAAGGTAGTGCCGAGAAGTTTTGCAGAGAATGATCTCATCCTAATCCAAAATGATATCGGAACAACCCGACCAGGAGAAGGAAAGCTGGCAGCAAACTGGAAAGGACCTTACCGAGTTGTAGAAGTACTTGGAAAGGGCTACTACAGACTGTCTGAACTCGATGGACGAGAGCTTCCCAGGTCGTGGCACGCTTGCAACCTAAGAAGGTACTACAGTTAAGAAGAGATAAAAGATCTCATCATTGGATGCACTCTTTTTCCTGAAAAGGTTTTTTAATGAGGCACCAAGTTGAGACTCAGACAATCCCATATGTATCTATTTGCACTTTTCCTTTAAATAAAATATATTCTAGATAGTCTACAATGATTTCAAGACGCCTTAATCTGAAGCATTCATCGTCCGATTATAAAGCAACAGATCGGCATAAAGTGAAAAAGAATTTCACTGCACGATCACGATAAAGACAACCGTCTGATAAAGGTGAAAACTCGATTCACCCAAAGGACGATCTAGAGATGACAACCACTTTCTACAAATCGGCAAAGATGAACACAGAATAATGTAAGAAGTTATCGAAAGTGATCTAAAAAAGAACCTGACGAGGTCTTACGGATCGCTAAAATAATAACTTAGAGACTGGTCGAACATTAAGAAGTCGAACCAAGTCAAACGAAGTTATAAGTAAACCCTGGAAAGAGGTCTGGCCAACCCTATTAAAGAGGATTACTTTAACTTAGAAGGGCCCGACATAACAAAGTCAGCACAAAACGAAAAGTTATTAAAGTAGTCCCTAAAAGAGATCTGACGAAGATCTAAGAAAGAGGACTACAAAAAATAACTTAAGGGAGACCGATATAACCAAGTCGGACTCCTACTACCAAAAAGTTATCAAAGTAGTCCCTGAAAGAGATCTGACAAAGATCCAAGAAAGAGGACTACAAAAAATAACTTAAAGGAGACCGATACAACCAAGTTGGACTCCTACTACTAAAAAGTTATCAAAGTAGTCCCTGAAAGAGATCTGACAAAGATCCAAGAAAGAGGACTACAAAAAATAACTTAAGAGAGACCGACATAACCAAGTCGGACTCCTACTACCAAAAAGTTATCAAAGTAGTCCCTGAAAGAGATCTGACAAAGATCCAAGAAAAAGGACTACAAAAAATAACTTAAAGGAGACCGATACAACCAAGTCGGACTCCTACTACTAAAAAGTTATCAAAATAGTCCCTGAAAGAGATCTGACAAAGATCCAAAAAAGGGGACTACGAAAATAACTTAGAAGTGGACCAACGCAAAGGAATCGGTCACAAATACAGAAAATCGAGTAACAAGTTGGATCTATACAATCACAGCCTCAAAAGATCCAAGATACAAGCAAATAAAGCAAAGTAATCCAAGGAGGTCGAGCAGCATAACAAAAAAGATGTCAAGTCAAACAACTGCTTCTACTCTATAAAGTTATAAGGCCTCGAAGGCCACCAAGACCTACCACAAAGAGATAACAAGTTACCTTTTGTTTTTCAAAATAAAAAGTTGCTAGACAAGCAACTAGGAAGCGTCAGCAAATAAATAAAAAAGTTCTAAAAGAGCCCACAAGCCGGGCCAACTACACAAATTTTCAAGAAGAGATCAACAAGCATCGGGAGCCTTCTCGGCAGCATCAGGACAAGGAGAAGGAGGGCGAGTCTGAATCGGCACAGCATCCACAGTTCCATCCTCCCGATTCAGGATCTGACAATCCGAGTCGGGCACAGCAGGAGGAACCGAAGAGGTCGGCACTTTGGTAGAAGACACATGGGGAGGAACAACATCATCATCATCGCCCTCATCATCAGGGACAATCTTGCCATCCCTGACTATATTATCCAGGCTAAAAAGGGTGAGGTCGGCTTCGGGAGCAATGACCTGAACTTGCTCCCTCAAGTTCTCATAAGCAGCAGTCATGCTGCCAACGAGATGACTTTGGAGCTCAGCATAATCTTCCTGAACACTGTCAAGCTCCCCCCTCAGGCGCATCACCTCCCGATAAGATGAAAGGTAACTCTCCTTGTGCATCAGGACTGCGTCCTCAGCCAACCTCAAAGAAGCCGCCAATGACTGAGAACTCACCTTCTCATTCTTCAAGTCCTTCTCCAACTTGGTTACCTTCGTCTCAAGCTCCTCCTTTAACTCCTTCATCCGATCAAACTCTTGTTTCGCCTCCTCCATAAACGCTTTAGTAGCGTGGAGAGGGAGATTCTGAGTAGTCCGATATATGGTAGCCGACATATACGCCATCTTCACATGATTTCGGGCCATAAATTCCAAGTGATGGAGGATGGACACATCGTCCATGGAGAGAGCGCCGTAGGGACCGATTTGTTGATCCACGAATTCAATAGCATTAAAATCAGGAGCATCGAGGTCAAAGACAGAGATCATATCAACACCACCCTACCAACACCTCTTCACATCCATACCAAGGCCAAAATGGCCCTTCTCATCCCTACACTCTCAACTCACCATCATCTAAAGATAGACTATCCAGAATCGAGACTCTACTTGAAGGCATAAGCAAAGAGATTCAAGATAACAAGGTGTTCAAAGAGGAGGTGCGAGCGAGTATCAAGAACCAGGGAGACACCATCAAGAAGCTGGAATTTCAAGTGGGATACTTATCTGAGAAGATTCCCAAACCTACTGATGGGTTCCTGGTATGCGAAATTGTTACTCAGGTTGTGAATTATTGTTCGAAATTGATTCCCTGGCGATGGCACCAAAAACGGATGCACAGAACCATGTTCTAAACATATCTTCACAACTTTGCATAACTAACCAGCAAGTGCACTGGGTCGTCCAAGTAATACCTTACGTGAGTAAGGGTCGAATCCCACGGAGATTGTTGGTATGAAGCAAGCTATGGTCACCTTGTAAATCTCAGTCAGGCGGATATAGAATAGTTATGTAGTTTTCGAAATTTAGTAATAAAAGAAGGATAGAAATACTTATGTAAATCATTAGTGAGAATTTCAAATAAGCGTATGGAGATGCATTCGTTCCTCTGAACCTCCGCTTTCCTACTGTCTTCATCCAATCAGTCTTACTCCTTTCTATGGCTGGCTTTATGCAAGGACATCACCGTTGTCAGTGGTTTGACTTTAACCGCTCAGTCTCAAGCTTTCACTTGACACCTACACGCCACAAGCACATGGTTAGGGACAGCTTGGTTTAGCCGCTTAGGCCAGGATTGTATTCCTTTAGGCCCTCCTATCTACTGATGCTCAAAGCCTTGGGATCCTTTTTATTTACCCTTGCCTTTTGGTTTTAAGGGTTATTGGCTTTTTGCTCTTGCTTTTTCTTTCTATTTTTTTCGCTTATATTTTTTTTTCTTCTTTTTTTTTTTCTGCAAGCTTTGTTCTTTGCTGCTTTTTCTTGCTTCAAGAATCATTTTTATAATTTTTCAGATTATCAAATAACATGTCTCCTTGTCATTATTCTTTCAAGAGCCAACATATTTAACATTCTTAAACAACAACTGATTCCCTGGCGATGGCACCAAAAACGGATGCACAGAACCATGGTCTAAACATATCTTCACAACTTCGCATAACTAACCAGCAAGTGCACTGGGTCGTCCAAGTAATAAACCTTACGTGAGTAAGGATCGATCCCACGGAGCTTGTTGGTATGAAGCAAGCTATGGTCACCTTGTAAATCTCTGTCAGGCGGATATAAAATAGTTTTGGAGTTTTCGAAATTAATACTAAAATAAGGATAGAAATACTTATGTAAATTATTGGTGAGAATTTCAGATAAGCGTATGGAGATGCATTCATTCCTCTGAACCTCTGCTTTCCTGCTGTCTTCATCCAATCCGTCTCACTCCTTTCTATGGCTGGCTTTATGCAAGGGCATCACTGTTGTCAGTAGCTACATCCCCTCCTCTTGTGAAAATGGTCCAAAATGCCCTGTCACGGCACGGCTAATCATCTGAGGTTCCCGATCATGCTGGAATAGGATTCACCCTCCTTTTGCGTATGTCACTACGCCCAGCACTCGCGAGTTTGAAGCTCGTCACAGTCATTCAATTATTGAATCCTACTCGGAATACCACAGACAAGGTTTAGACTTTCCGGATTCTCTTGAATGCCGCCATCATTCTAGCTTACACCACGAAGATTCTGATTAAGAGATCTAAGAGATACTCATTCAATCTAATGTAGAACGGAAGTGGTTGTCAGGCACGCGTTCATAAGGAATGGTGATGATTGTCACGTTCATCACATTCAGGTTGGAGTGCGGATGAATATCTTAGAAGCGAAATAAGATGAATTGAATAGAAAACCGTAGTACTTTGCATTAATCTTTGAGGAACAGCAGAGCTCCACACCTTAATCTATGGAGTGTAGAAACTCTACCGTTGAAAATACATAAGTGATAATGGAGTTCGTTGGTCTCAGCCCAAGAGGGGAACCGGAATAACCAAGACTTCTATGATCCAAAGATAAAACTCAGGATGTCTAATACAATAGTAAAAAGTCCTATTTATACTAAACTAGTTACTAGGGTTTACAGGAGTAAGTAATTGATGCATAAATCCACTTCTGGGGCCCACTTGGTGTGTGCTTGGGCTGAGCTTGAATGTTACACGTGCAAAGGTCATTCTTGGAGTTGAACGCCAGTTTATAATGTATTTCTGGCGTTCAACTTTGGCTTGTGACGTGTTTCTGGCGTTTAACTCCAGACAGCAGCGTAGAACTGGGGTTCAACGCCCTTTTACATCGTCTAAACTCGTTCAAAGTATGAACTATTATACATTGATGGAAAGCACTGGATGTCTACTTTCCAACGCAATTGGAAGCGCGCCATTTTGAGGTCTGTAGCTCCAGAAAATCCACTTTGAGTGCAGGGAGGTCAGAATCCAACAACATCAGCAGTCCTTCTTCAACCTCTGAATCTGGTTTTTGCTCAAGTCCCTCAATTTCAGCCAGAAAATACCTGAAATCACAGAAAAACACACAAACTCATAGTAATGTCCAGAAATGTGAATTTAACATAAAAACTAATGAAAACATCCTTAAAAATAACTAGATTCTACTAAAAACATACTAAAAAAAATGCCAAAAAGCGTATAAATTATCCGCTCATCACAACACCAAACTTAAATTGTTGCTTGTCCCCAAGCAACTGAAAATCAAATAGGATAAAAAGAAGAGAATATACTATAAATTCCAAACTATCATGCTTAGACCAGGATTTTATTCCTTTAGGCCCTCCTATCCACTGATGCTCAAAGCCTTGGGATCCTTTTTATTTGCCCTTGCCTTTTGGTTTTAAGGGTTATTGGCTTTTTGCTCATGCCTCTTGGTTTTAAGAGCTTTGGCTTTTTCTATTTGCTTTTTCTTTTGCTTTCTATTTTTTTTTTCGCCTATTTTTTTTATTTATTTTTTTCTGCAAGCTTTGTTCTTTGCTGCTTTTTCTTGCTTCAAGAATCATTTTTATGATTTTTCAGATTATCAATTAACAAGTCTCCTTGTCATCATTCTTTCAAGAGCCAACATATTTAACATTCTTAAACAACAACTTCAAAAGACATATGCACTATTCAAGCATTCATTCAGAAAACAAGAAGCATTGTCACCACATCAATATAATTAAGCTAAGTTCAAGGATAAATTCAAAACTCATGTACTTCTTGTTCTTTTGAATTAAAACATTTTTCATTTAAGAGAGGTGATAGATTCATAGGACATTCATAACTTAAAGACATAGTTACTAACTACTAATGATCATGTAATGAAGACACAAACATAGATAAGCACATAACATAGAAAACGAAAAACAGAAGAAGTAAGAACAAGGAATGAATCCACCTTAGTGATGGTAGCGTTTCCTTCTTGAGGAACCAATGATGTCCTTGAGCTCTTCTATGTCTCTTCCTTGTCTTTGTTGCTCCTCCCTCATTGCTTTTTGATCTTCTCTTATTTCATGAAGGATGATGGAGTGCTCTTGATGTTCCACCCTTAGTTGTCCCATGTTGGAGCTTAATTCTCCTAGGGAGGTGTTGATTTGCTCCCAATAGTTTTGTGGAGGAAAATGCATTTGAGGCATCTCCGGGATCTCATGGTGATGAGCTTCATGCGCCTCTTGAGCTCCATGAATGGGCTCTCTTGCTTGCTCCATCTTTTTCTTAGTGATGGGCTTCTCTTCCTCAATGGGAATGTCTCCTTCTACGAAGGCTCCAGCTGAGAAACATAGATGGCAAATAAGATGAGGAAAAGCTAGCCTTGCCATGGGGGATGACTTTTCGGCTATTTTGTAGAGTTCAAGGGATATGACTTCATGAACTTCTACTTCCTCCCCAATCATGATGCTATGGATCATGATGGCCCGATCCACAGTAACTTCAGATCGGTTGCTAGTGGGGATGATGGAGCATTGGATGAACTCCAACCATCCTTTAGCCACAGGCTTGAGGTCCAATCTTCTTAGTTGAACCGGCTTGCCTTTGGAGTCAATCTTCCATTGAGCTCCTTCCACACATATGTCCATAAGGACTTGGTCCAACCTTTGATCAAAGTTGACTCTCCCTGGGCGTGCGTTCTCTTCCATATTTGGCAAGTTGAACGCCAACCTCACATTCTCCGGACTAAAATCTAAGTATTTCCCCCGAACCATTGTAACATAGTTCTTTGGATCCGGGTTCTTACTTTGATCATGGTTCTTGGTGATCCATGCATTGTCATAGAACTCTTGAACCATTAGGATGCCGGCTTGTTGGATGGGATTTGTTAGAACTTCCCAACCTCTTCTTTGAATTTCATGTCGGATCTCCGGATACTCATTTCT
>NC_029790.2:39067173-39088111 GCF_000816755.2 Arachis ipaensis
GATGAGGTAGGTTTATGGGGAAGAGTGGACGGATGTGAGTGGTGAAGAGGGGTGAGAAGAAGTGAGTGGAGGTAGGTGGGAATCCTGTGGGGTCCACAGATCCTGAGGTGTTCAAGGATTTACAACCTTGCACCAAATTAGGCATGCAAAATGCATTTGCATACAACTCTGGGCGTTCAGCGCCAGATTGGTGCTTGTTCTGGGCGTTGAACGCCCATTTGTAGCCTATTTCTGGCGTTGAACGCCAGAACCATGCTTGTTCTGGGCGTTCAGCGCCAGCTCTCCTCCAGGGTGCATTTCTGGCGTTCAAACGCCCAGATGCTGCCTATTTCTGGCGTTCAGTGCTAGAACCATGCTTTGTTCTGGCGTTGAACGCCCAAAACATGCTTCTTACTGGCGTTTAAATGCCAGTAAGGTCTTCCTCCAGGGTGTGATTTTTCTTCTGCTGATTTTGATTCCGTTTTCAATTTTTATATTTATTTTATGACTCCACATGATCATGATCCTATAAAGACATGTAACTAAGAAAAATATAGTTAGATAAATAAAAATTAGGTTGCCTCCCAACAAGCGCTTCTTTAATGTCAATAGCTTGACAGTGGGCTCTCATGGAGCCTCACAGATGTGCAGAGTTTTGTTGAGACCTTCCAACACCAAACTTAGAGTTTGGATATGGGGGTTTGACACCAAACTTAGAGTTTGGTTGTGGTCTCCCAACACCAAACTTAGAGTTTGAATGTGGGGGCTTTGTGTGACTCTGCTTTGAGAGAAGCTTTTTATGCTTCCTCTCCATGGATGCAGAGAGAGATCCTTGAGTTGTAAACACAAGGTTGTCCTCATTTATCTGAAGGATCAATTCTCCTCTGTCCACATCAATCATAGCTCTTGCTGTGGCTAGGAAAGGTCTTCCTAGGATGATGGATTCATCCTCTTCCTTTCCAGTGTCTAGGACTATGAAATCAGCAGGGATGTAAAGGCCTTCCACCTTTACTAACACGTCCTCTACTTGTTCATAAGCCTGTTTTCTTGAATTGTCTGCCATCTCTAATGAGATTTTAGCAGCTTGCACCCCATAGATTCCCAGTTTTTCTATTACAGAGAGAGGCATGAGGTTTATTCCTGAACCAAGGTCACACAGAGCCTTAAAGATCATGGTGCCAATGGTACAAGGTATTATGAACTTTCCAGGATCCTGTTTCTTCTGAGGCAATGTCAGTTGATCCAGATCACTTAGTTCATTGGTGAACAAGGGAGGTTCATCTTCCCAAGTTTCAATGCCAAATAATTTGGCATTTAGTTTCATGATTGCACCAAGGAACTGGGCAGCTTGCTCTTCAGTGACATCTTCATTCTCTTCAGAAGAAGAATACTCATCAGAGCTCATGAAGGGCATAAGGAGGTTCAATGGAATCTCTATGGTCTCTAGATGAGCCTTAGAGTCCTTTGGTTCCTCAGAGGGAAGCTCCTTATTGATCACTGGACGTCCCAGGAGGTCTTCCTTCTTGGGATTCACGTCCTCTCCTTCCCTTACAGGTTCGGCCATGGTGCTTAATTCAATGGCCTTGCACTCTCCTTTTGGATTCTCTTGTGTATTGGTTGGGAGAATACTAGGAGGGATTTCAGTGATCCTTTTACTCAGCTGACCCACTTGTGCTTCTAAATTTCTAATGGAAGACCTTGTTTCATTCATGAAACTTACAGTGGCCTTAGATAGATCAGAGACTAAGTTTGCTAAATTAGAGGTACTTTGTTCAGAGTTCTCTGTCTGTTGCTGAGTGGATGATGGAGAAGGTTTATTATTGTTAAACCTGTTTCTTCCACCATTATTAAAGCCTTGTTAAGGCCTTTGATCCTTCCATGAGAGATTTGGAGAAGTATCCAATGACATCTTTGATAGCTCAGATAAACCATCATAGAATATATCCAGGATGGTCCATTCTGAAAGCATGTCAGAAGGACACTTTTTGGTCAGCTGCTTGTATCTTTCCCAAGCTTCATAGAGGGATTCACCTTCCTTCTGTCTGAAGGTCTGAACATCCGCTCTAAGCTTGCTCATCTTTTGAGGAGGAAAGAACTTGGCTAAGAAAGCCGTGACCAGCTTATCCCAAGAGTTCAGGCTATCTTTAGGTTGAGAGTCCAACCATATTCTAGCTCTGTCTCTTACAGCAAAAGGGAAGAGCATGAGCCTGTAGACTTCAGGATTTACTCCATTAGTCTTAACAGTATCACAGATCTGCAAGAATTCAGTTAAGAACTGAAAAGGATCTTCAGATGGAAGTCCATGAAATTTGCAGTTTTATTGCATCAGAGAAACTAGCTGAGGTTTTAGCTCAAAATTGTTTGCTCCAATGGTAGGAATGGAGATGCTTCTTCCATGTAAATTGGAATTAGGTGCAGTAAAGTCACCAAGCATTCTCCTTGCATTATTATTATTTTTGGCTGCCATCTCCTCTTCCTGTTCGAAAATTTCTGAAAGGTTCTCTCTGGATTGTTGTAATTTAGCTTCTCTTAGTTTCCTCTTCAGAGTCCTTTCAGGTTCTGGATCTGCTTCAACAAGAATATTCTTGTCCTTGCTCCTGCTCATATGACAAAGAAGAGGGCACAGAAAAAATAATAATAATAATAATAGGGATCCTTTATACCACAGTATAGAGGTCCTTATGTAAGTGGAAGAAAGGAAGGGGACAAAGAATGTAATGTAAAGAAAGAAACACAAAGGTTAGGAGAGCAGAGATGTGAGATGAGGAGATGTTAGTAGATGAATAAATAATTAGAATGAGAGAGGGAGAATTTCGAAAAGAATTTTTGAAAAAGGGTTAGTGATTTTCGAAAATAATTTTTGAAAAAAAGTTAGTAGTTTTCGAAAATTAAGATCAAACATTAAAATAATTAGTTAATTAAAAAGAAATTTTGAAAAAGGGGGGAGATATTTTCGAAAATTAGAGAGAGAGAGAGTTAGTTAGGTAGTTTTGAAAAAGATAAGAAACAAACAAAAAGTTAGTTAGTTAGTTGAAACAAATTTTGAAAAGATAAGAAGTTAGGAAGTTAGAAAAGATATTTTGAAATCAAAATTTTTTTGAAAAAGATAAGATAAGAAGATATTTTTGAAAAGATATGATTGAAATTAGTTTTGAAAAAGATTTTATTTTTTTAAAAATCACAATTAAATGACTTGATTCACAAGAAATCACAAGATATGATTCTAGAACTCAAAGTTTGAATCTTTCTTAACAAGTAAGTAACAAACTTGAAATTTTTTAATCAAAACATTAATTGTTATTGTTATTTTCGAAAATTTGATATAAAAATAAGAAAAAGATTTTTGAAAAATATTTTTGGAATTTTCGAAAATAACTAAGAAAAATGAAAAAGATTTGATTTTTGAAAAAGATTTTGAAAAAGATAAGATTTTTAAATTGAAAATTTGATTTGACTCATAAGAAACAACTTGATTTTAAAAATTTTTGAAAAAGTCAACTCAAATTTTCGAATTTGTGAGAGAAAAGAGGGAAAGATATTTTTTTGATTTTTTTGAATTTTTAATGATGAGAGAGAAAAACATGAAAATTATGCAATGCATGAAAATTTTTGGATCAAAACAATGAATGCATGCAAGAATGCTATGAATGTCAAGATGAACACCAAGAACACTATGAAGATCATGATGAACATCAAGAACACATTTTTTGAAAAATTTTTAATGCAAGAAAAACAAGCAAGACACCAAACTTAGAAATCTTTAATGCTTAGGCACTAAGAATTCAAGAATGCATATGAAAAACACCATACAACACAAAACAAGAAAACATCAAGATCAAACAAGAAGACTTACCAAGAACAACTTGAAGATCATGAAGAACACTATGAATGCATGAATTTTCAAAAAATGCAAGATGAATATGCAATTGACACCAAACTTATAACATGACTCAAGACTCAAACAAGAACACAAAAAATATTTTTGATTTTTATGATTTTATAAATTTTTTTGTATTTTCTTTTAATTTTTTCAAAAATCATTTTGAAAAAGAAAAATAAGGATTTCAAAATCTTTAATATGAATTCCAGGAATCTTGTACTCTTTAGTCTAAAGCTCCAATCTGAGGGTTAGACATGGCTTAATAGCCAGTCAAGCTTTAGAATGGATTTACATCCATTGAGGTGATTAGTTGAAGACCAATCCCAAAGGAGTTTGGGTATGGCTTTTCAGCCAAATAGGATTCAACATGTTACCATGAAACTCTAGAATTCATTCTTGAAAGTTTTGAAGCCATAGAATAATTTATTTTTGAAAACATTATTTTTATTATTTTATTTTTTTTTTGAAAACAAAAGAAAAATTTTTGAAAGATTTTTGAAAAATTTTTGAAAAATAAAACAAAAAGAAAATTACCTAATCTGAGCAACAAGGTGAACCGTCAGTTGTCCAAACTCGAACAATCCCCGGCAACGGCGCCAAAAACTTGGTATGCGAAATTGTTACTCAGGTTGTGAATTGTTGTTCGAAATTGATTCCCTGGCGATGGCACCAAAAATGGATGCACAGCACCATGGTCTAAACATATCTTCAAAACTTCGCATAACTAACCAGCAAGTACACTGGGTCGTCCAAGTAATACCTTACGTGAGTAAGGGTCGATCCCACAGAGATTGTTGGTATGAAGCAAGCTATGGTCACCTTGTAAATCTCAGTCAGGTGGATATAAAATAGTTATGGAGTTTTCGAAATTAATACTAAAATAAGGATAGAAATACTTATGTAAATCATTGGTGAGAATTTCAGATAAGCGTATGGAGATGCATTCATTCCTCTGAACCTCTGCTTTGACAAGGTTTAGACTTTCCGGATTCTCTTGAATGCCGCCATCATTCTAGCTTACACCACTAAGATTCTGATTAAGAGATCTAAGAGATACTCATTCAATCTAATGTAGAACGGAAGTGGTTGTCAGGCACGCGTTCATAAGGAATGGTGATGATTGTCACGTTCATCACATTCAGGTTGGAGTGCGGATGAATATCTTAGAAGCGAAATAAGATGAATTGAATAGAAAACAGTAGTACTTTGCATTAATCTTTGAGGAACAGCAGAGCTCCACACCTTAATCTATGGAGTGTAGAAACTCTACCGTTGAAAATACATAAGTGATAATGGAGTTCGTTGGTCTCGGCCCCAGAGGGGAACCAGAGTAACCAAGACTTCTATGATCCGAAGATAAAACTCAGGATGTCTAATACAATAGTAAAAAGTCTTATTTATACTAAAGTAGTTACTAGGGTTTACAGGAGTAAGTAATTGATGCATAAATCCACTTCTGGGGCCCACTTGGTGTGTGCTTGGGCTGAGCTTGAATGTTACACATGCAGAGGTCATTCTTGGAGTTGAACGCCAGTTTATAACGTATTTCTGGCGTTCAACTCTGGCTTGTGACGTGTTTCTGGCGTTTAACTCCAGACAACAGCGTAGAACTGGCGTTCAACGCCCTTTTAAGTCGTTTAAACTCGTTCAAAGTATGGACTATTATATATTGCTGGAAAGCCTTGGATGTCTACTTTCCAACGCAATTGGAAGCACGCCATTTCGAGTTCTGTAGCTCCAGAAAATCCACTTTGAGTGCAAGGAGGTCAGAATCCAACAGCATCAGCAGTCCTTCTTCAACCTCTGAATCTGGTTTTTGCTCAAGTCCCTCAATTTCAGCCAGAAAATACCTGAAATCACAGAAAAACACACAAACTCATAGTAAAGTCCAGAAATGTGAATTTAACATAAAAACTAATAAAAACATCCCTAAAAATAACTAGATTCTACTAAAAAATACTAAAACCAATGCCAAAAAGCGTATAAATTATCCGCTCATCAGTGGCTTCTCGCGCACTTGGGAGGATCCCTCCCCAGCCACCTTGGCAGCAACATTTCTGGCAGCAGTCGCCCTCTGTGCCCTCTTAAAAGCTTTCATGTATTCACTATTCTTCATTGCCTCTGCAAATAAAACAGAAAATCAGTTACAAGTCAGACAAGTCGGAAAGACAGCTACAAACAACATACACGGATAATAAAGAATACGCAAAGATACCCAGTTCAGTTTGAAGAAGAGAAGGATTGGTTAGAAATTTCTTTGTGTCGAGATGGGGAGCTTGACCCCAGCGTTCTTCCAGGATAGTCACAAAGGCTCGCTCAGCATCATCCAACATCTCCCACGAATACCTGGAGACCCTCAGGTCTTTTTGCCATTCCAAGGGAAAAGCAGGTTCGTCATTTTCATCCAGAAAAAAGGGCCGAGCTCCTTCAACAGCTCGGACCTTGAAAAAGTAGTTTTTAAAATCACGGAACGACTCGTCAAACATGGAGAAAACCTTCTTTCCCTGGGTAGAACGAAAGGAGACCCAAGCTGACTTCTTTTTTACCACACCGGGCTTAGTCAAGACAAACAGATAGAAAAAGAGAGACTGGGAAGCAGGAATACCAAAGCCATTGCACAGCAATTGGAAAATTTTAATGAAACCCCAGGAATTGGGGTGAAGTTGAGAAGGGGCAACATTACAAGACCATAACAGGTCGGTTTCAAATTTGGTAAGAGGAAGGGTGATACCCAGCTGACCAAAGAAAAAATCATAAGCATAAAAGAAAGGGCGACCATCAACAACCCGAGTTGAAAAGCAGACTCTCTCGTCAGAAGAGGGAGGGACAAGTTCATAGTTCTTCTCATCACCAGAATTACTACAGACACTGTGAAACTGCCTAAGCTGAGCACAAAATTCAGAATCAACCAGCGAGATACACATGAGAACCATGGAGTCCACCCAATCGGCCATACCCGCGGGAACCTGGGAAGGCATCTCTACAACGTTATTTCGGGAAGACATGAGGTCAACTAAATGCTACAAAAGAAAAGAAGAATGGATTACTCAAAAACATCTCGGACAGAGGGCAAAACATCTCGACAGACGAATAAACAAAAAGGGAAAACCCCAAGACTTAAGACAAAGGTCTTGGGGCATCCCTTGGAGGCAGTAAACAAAGCAAGGTCCTTAAGTTATTTCTACAACCGACATTCCGGCACTCATCAAAGTAAAATCCAGAAAACAAGGAAGCAAAAAATGCAAAAGGTCCACCCTCCTACAGTTTATCGGCGGAAAAATAGCAAAGGCGCAAACTTCTTCGAAATCGAGCAAAAAATCATCAGCAAGGAGCAAGCACTAACACCGAACACGCCAAATAGAAATCATCAAAAGGTGCAAAACTTTGTCAGAATCAGAAAGAAATCTCCAAACAAAGCGAGGAACAGATGCAGATTCTCTATCGATATCAGACAGGAAAAACAACCAAAAGCAACAACAAAACCCTAGAAAGCCTCGACGGAAATGCCAAGAGAATGCGTAAAAGAAAAGTCAGGAAAAACACATTACAGTGACAAGCGAATACAAGACCACGAAAAAGATTCAAACTTTCCAACATGCAAAATCAAAGCTTCAATAAAAAACAAAAGACGAAGCTATGAAAGAAGCAAGAAAGCTAGTACCAACCTGGAAAAAGTAGCAAGCTTCAGGGAAATTGAGGATGGAAGACGAAATCGGGAATTGCCCTCTCACGAGCAAAGAAGCACGAACAAAAGCAATACCACAGAAGGAAATGTGAAACTACAAAAACGCCGGGAGAAAACAGAAGCTTCAGAAAAATCACCAAGCGACGTCGCAAGAAAAGTTGAAATGTGGGTGAAAGGCAGAAAATGAATAAAGTGCGAAGAAGTTACGAAAAGGGCGAAGGAGAGAAACCGTTTCTTGAATGCAAAATTCAAAAATAGAAAAGTTAGGGGAAACGGGGCAATTAAATGCCAATTAAATGCGGATATTAAAACCGCTTGCATTCCCAAAAAAGCGCTAATACAAAAGCGCGCGCTTATATAGGAAAAACGTTCTACATTCAAAAGCTGCTACAAAAAGGAGTCGACAAAATACTTGAGTTCGGCTTCGCTACAAGAAGGACCGAAGTTAAGGACTCGACCTCGACAAAGAAGACCGAGCTCAAGCAGGGCACTGTTCATACCCTGGGTCGAGCTATCCGACCTGGGATGATTAACGACAAAGCGACCGACCTCTTCAGGTCAAGCGAACCGACTTCTTCTTAAAGAACTCGGCCAAATCAACAGGAAAGCCCATAAAGGGCCCAAGTAGAGGAACACGACCCAAATCCAAAGGCCGTCCAATCCTATAGAGATAAGGGCGGTTCCCTTGAAGATAAGCTGACCTCAACTCAAAGATAAAGATAAGATAAGATAACTAACTTATCTTATCTAGAAAGGTCACTCTACAACTACTATAAATACACTGGAGCACCCAGATATAACTCATGCTCTGATTCTACATAAAAACCTGCTTTATACCCATGCTAACTTAAGCATCGGAGTCTCTTGCAGGTACCCCCCACCCTCCGGTGACGAAGGATCAGCAGTGTAGTCAATCCAACAAGTCGGACGCACCCGCTACGACCGTCATCCACCGACCGGACACGTCGGCTCCGACCAGTGCAGAAGATCTCGTCCGAGATCAACCTCTAGTTTCAGGTAACCCTCGGAACAGCTACTGACATCAAATTGATGTTGGCTCCTAAGTCACAAAGAGCCTTCTCCACTGTGATTTCCCCTATAATACAAGGGATCTGAAAACTCTCGGGATCCTTCAATTTCTGGGACAGTTTGTGCTGAATGATAGCACTACATTCTTCGGTTAGTATCACAGTCTCGTTGTTCTTCCAGCTTCTCTTCTTAGTCATTAGCTCCTTTAAAAACTTGGCGTAGAGTGGCATTTGTTCTATTGCTTCAGCAAAGGGTATGTTGATTTGTAGTTTCTTGAAGATTTCCAAAAATCTCAAAAACTGGTTGTCATCCCCCTTTTTCTTCAATTGCTGAGGGTATGGAACTCTTGGGACGTCCAGCTTCGGCATCCCTTCTTCTTTTTGCAAACTTGAAGTGGAAGCGTGAGTTCCATCTTGCTTTTCTCCCTTTTCATTTGAGCCCTCTTCTTGTGGTCTCTGGGAGAATTCCTTCAGTTCTTTCTCACTCCTAAGGGTGATAGCTTGACACTCTTCCCTTTTGTTTGAGTCAGTATCACTGCGAAGGTTGTGGCTGGAAATCTGCTTGAATAGGTAGCCAATTTGTGTCTCAAGTTTCTTGATGGCAGCATCTTGATTCTGCATATTGGACTGTACTTCCTCTCGGAATGCTTTACTGTCTTGGATCTCTTGGCATATTCTGTCAAGTAGGGCCTCAATCTTTGAGAGTCTGTCTTCAGAAGGTGATGGTGAGTTGAGATTGGATGGATGAGGAAGGTTATTTTGGCCTTGGTAGAGGTGTTGAGAGGGGTTGTTATGTGGGTGCTGATACGGTCTAGGTGTGGCATGTTGGTGAGCTGAGTTGTTGGGATGTGGACGTCTTTGATCTAGGCCTTGGTCTTGTTGATTTCCCCACCCAAAGTTTGGGTGGTTCCTCCAACCAGGATTGTAGGTTTTGGAGTATGGATCATATGCTTGCCTAGGTGAGGTTCCAATGTAGTTGGCTCGCTCCTGCTCACTTTCTTCCTCCACATTCACTCCCTCTTGGGTTGCTGATGAGGTGGTAATTGTTGCTACTTGATTCCTCTCCATCTTCTTGGTGAGGTCAGCCAGCTGCTTGGTAATGAGCTTGTTTTGAGCCAGCAGTGTATCCACATTGTTTAGCTCCATCACTCCTCTATTGTTGCCTCTTTCAGACTTATAGAAATAGTCATTCTCTGCTACAGTTTCAATGACATCTATGGCTTCTTCAATGGTCTTCTTCTTGTTCAAAGATCCTTTGGATGAATGGTCTACTGCCTTCTTGGATTCATATGACAGGCCTTCATAGAAAATGTGCAGCTGCACCCATTCGTTGAACATATCTGGTGGACACCTCCTTGTCAGATCTTTGAACCTCTCCCATGCTTCATAAAGAGTCTCACCATCTTGTTGCCTGAAAGTTTGGACCTCAGCTCTCAACCTATTGATTCGTTGAGGAGGGTAAAATCTTGCCATGAATTTGTTCACCACATCTTCCCATGTTGTCAAACTCTCCTTCGGAAAAGACTCCAGCCACTTGGCTGCTTTGTCCTTGAGTGAGAATGGAAATAGGAGCATTCTACAGGTGTCAGGATGAACACCATTAGACTTCACAGTATCACATATCCTCAGAAATGTGGTTAGGTGATGATTGGGGTCTTCTTGGACACCTCCTCTGAATGAACAATTGTTCTGAACAAGAGTGATGAGTTGTGGCTTTAGTTCAAAGTTGTTGGCATGTATGGTTGGATTTTGGATGCTACTTCCACAGTTTCCTGGGTTTGGATTGATGTAAGAGCCCAGAACTCTTCTCTCTTGCCCAGCATGATTTGCTGGACCTTCTCTGCCATGGTTGTGAGCTTCTTCTTCATGATGGTTCTCCATATTCTCCTCCATGTTTGGTTCAAAGTATTCCTCCTCTTTCTCAGCACCTACTACTCTTTTTTCCTCTTGCTTCCCTCCTTAATCTAAGGAAGGTCCTCTCCGGTTCAGAATCAAAGGAAGTTGAAGCCCAGCTTCTCCTCCCTGTCATACAACCAACAAAGTACAAGCAAGGAAAAAGATGTAGAAACTATTTTAAAAAATGCTGTTAATGTGAGTGATGCAATACATCAAACAGTTAGTGGGTGAGTGAAACAGAGTGTAAACAACTGGAATAAAGGGGTTAAAGGGATGGGAATAAAAATAACTGCAACCGAAAGTAAATTGCTCAAACAGAAATTTAAATCAACAGAAAAAAAAAACAAAATGCTCAATCTAGTGATCCTCCAACTTAATCATTGTTGATATAAAATCAATCCCCGGCAACGGCGCCATAAACTTGATACGCACAAAACTTGTCTCTCAACAAATTTTCTTCGGCAAGTGTACCGAATTTGTCGTCAAGTAAAACTCACAATAGAGTGAGGTCGAATCCCACAGAGATTGATTGATCAAGCAACTTTAATTAGAGGAATGTTCTAGTTGAGCGAACCAGAATTTGATTTGAGATTTGTAGAAAATTAAATGGCGGGAAAGTAAATAGCAGAAATAGTAAATGCTAGAAATAAAGAGCTGAATGTAAATGGCGGAAAGTAAATTGCAGAATCTTAAACGGGAATGGGGTAATTGCTCATAAAAGTAAATGGCAGAAATTAAAGAGAATGGGTAAGATCAAAAATGGGGAGTTCATTGGGCTCAGGAGATGTTGCATTCTCCGGATCAAGTTCATATTCATCTCTTCCTTAATCAATGCATTCATTGATCTCCTTGGCAATCTTAAGTGATCGAATTCCAATTTCTTGGTAATTCAATCTCTCAAATCTTGATCAATAGCCAATTCCTTGGTCAATTGTTCATGAGAAGAGATGAAGTATGGTCACTGATTATACCACATGCATTTCCCAAATCAAGTGTTGGTAGAATTATAGTCACATATCCATCCATACCCAATTTGGTCCAGCATGAGAAAGCATTTCTAGCATGATCTCTTCATTCCTCTTTCAAGGTTCAGAAGAGATCCAAGTATGAATAGCTTCTTTTCTAAGATAACTACCCAATTGGATGAAGATCAAAAGCTTTCTAGTAACATCAAGAGAAAAGATAGAAGAAGGAAAATGAAAACTAATATTGATCCATCAAATTACAACAGAGCTCCCTAACCTAATGAAAGGGGTTTAGTTGTTCATAGCTCTGGAAAATAAAAACAAAGATGGAGAATACATGATAAAAAGTAAAACTAGAAGTGCAGAGAAAGTAAAATACAGAGAGTAGTTCTATGCTAAAGGCTCCCTAAAGTTTCTCACCTCCTAAACTAATTCAAAGCTACTCCTATATATACTACTCTTCTGATCTTCTAGTTGGCTCTTCAAGTCTTGGGTATGGGCCTCTGGATCTTGAGTTTGAAGCAGTTATCCTCTTCATTGGGCTTAGCTTTGCTTGTAGAGAGAAAAGGTGAAGTAGGCAGGGACTTTGGCTTAGGACATTAGTGGTGTCAACGTTAAGTGAGAGTGTGGGTTCGAGAACGTTAGTGACAATCACCTTTTTCACTAACGTTCCTAACCCAAATATGATCACGTTGATTTCAACGTTAGTGGCACTAGCGTGACCACCAACTTTGCCTCTTGGTCCTTCGCACACATTATTGGGACTTACCTTTCCCAATAACGTGGAGAGTCCTCCCTTGTCCCTACGTTAGAGTCCACGTTAAGTAGGTTAACGTGGCTTCTAACGTAGCAGTGCCAATCCTTCGAGAATGTTAGTGACACTTACCTTTGTCATTAACGTTCCAATGTGCCCCTATTTCCCACGTTAGAGTCCATGTTAACTAAGTTAACGTGGCTTTTAACGTAGTCATGCTAGCCATCTCCAACATTAGTGACAAAGGTGAGTGTCACTAACGTTGGCTCATCTTCTCTTTGTCCACGTTAGCTTCCACGTTAACTAAGTTAACGTGGGAGTTAACGTTGCTCATGGTGGCTCTTGGTGGTTCACCCCAACGTTAGTGACAAAGGTAAGTGTCACTAACGTTGGCGATCAATTGCTTCTTAACGTTAGAGTCCATGTTAACTAAGTTAACGTGGCATCTAACGTGGCCAATTATGAGCTTGGTCCAACGTTAGTGACAAAGGAGAGTGTCACTAATGTTGGCCTTGTTGTCTTCTTCCACGTTAGAGTTCACGTTAACTTAGTTAACGTGACTCTTAACGTGGGCTTATGATGGCTTCGAGGGCGTTATTGGTGATTACCTTTCTCATTAACTTTGCAAGTTAGCACCCATTCCACGTTAGAGGTCACATTAGTGGGACTAACGTGACTGCTAACATGGTTCTTCTTTGCTTCCTTTGTCCTGAAATCAAGCAACAAAGTGCATCAAAGTTCTAGTCCAAGTCATGAGTCATGCATCATCCAATTTGTCATATAATTCATGCAAAATTCTCATGAAATCATGTAAAGTGCACAATGTATGCTTGAATTAAGACGAAAGTGAATATCTACCGAAAACTAGCTTATTTTCTAAGAAAATGCATGAAACTACCTTAAAAACAGTAAAGAAAAGGTCAGTGAAACTGGCCAAAATGCCCTGGTATCAGGTTGGACCCTTTTTTGGGCTTTCCCGTCGATTTGGCCGAGCTCTTTTAGAAAGAGGTCAGATAGTCTGACCTGAAGAGGTCGGTCGCTTTGTCGCCAATCATCCCAGGTCGGGTAGCTCGACCCAGGGTATGAACAGTGCCCCTGCTTGAGCTCGGTCTTCTTTTTTGAGGTCGAGTCCTTGACTTCGGTCCTTCTCTAGTGAAGCCGAACTTAAGCATTTAGTCGATTTCTTCCTTTGTAGAACCTTTTTAAATGTGGAACGTTTTTCTTCTAAAAGCGCGCGCTCGTGTATTAGCGCTTTGTTCTTGGGAACGTGCGAGGGTTTAATACCTTCATTAATTGGTATTAATTGCCCCGTTTCCTTTGGCTTTATTTTGAATTTCTGCATTCAGAAAATGGTTTCTCTCCTTCATCTTTCTTTTGTAACTTCTCCCTTCGTTCTCTCACCTTCTGCTTTTCGCCTACATTTTGCCTTTGCAGAGTCATTCAGCGATCCGGCGATTCCATCTTTCCATCTTCAACCCTTCTGAGGCTCTGCTTTTTCCCAGGTTTGTTCCATTTGCAATTTCTTCTCGTCTTTGTTGCTTTGTCTTTAGTTTTGTGGTGAAGTTTTGATTTTGCTTAGAGAAAGTTTGGGTCTTTCTTTTTTTGTCGCGCCTGCTTGCTGTTGTAATGTGTGTTCTGAGAGTTTCTTCGTCCTTTGCATGAACCTTTTTTCCTTTCCTGTTGTTTGATGCTTCTAGGGCTTTTCATGTTCTACTGTCGCTTCTGTCCGATACCCAGAAAAACATCATCTTTACTCACTTAATCGAAGATTGCTCCTTGGTTTTTTGCCCTGTTGATAGCTTTCCCTATTTGCTGCGATATTTGTTTTGGTTTTTGTTTGATTCTGAGAAAAGGTTGCGCCTTTGACGATTTCCGCCTTGCATGTTTGATGTTTGGCGATGCTTTTTGCTGATAGACTGTAAAAAGATAGTGACTTTTTGTGTTCTGACTTTCTTTTCCGAAATGTCTATTATTTGAAATCTTTTCTTATTTGAGAGATGCCGGGACGTAAGCTGTGGATTTTTCCTGAAACCTTGCTTTGTTACTACAAAGGATGCCCCAGGACTTTGGTTTGAGTCTTGGGGTTTTCCTTTTCTGTTTGTTCTTCTGTATATTAGTCGAGTTATTTTGCCCCTCGTCCGAGATGTTTTTTAGTAATCCCATCTTCTTTTCTTATTGTAGGATTAGTTGGCCTCATGTCTTCTCACAATAACATTGTAGAGATGTCTTCTAAAGTTCCCGAGAAGATGTCTGATTGGCTGGACTCCCTTGTCTTGATGTGTGTGTCTGTGGTGGACGCTGATTTTTGTGTAGAGCTGAGGAAACGTCATAGGATTTGTGGTAGCAGCGCCCGGGAGAGGGATTATGAGCTTGTAGCGCCCGACTCTGACGAGAGGGTTTGTTTTCCTACTTCGGTCGAGGGGGAGCGTCCCTTTTTCTACGCCTATGAATATTTCTTCAGCCAGTTAGACATTACCTTTTCTTTTACTGCTTTTGAGACCGATTTGTTGTGGTCTTGTAATATTGCCCCATCCCAGCTTCATCCGAATTCCTGGGGTTTTATCAAGATTTTTTAGCTGCTTTGCCAAGAGTTAGGCATAACACCTTCTCAGACTCTTTTCCTCTATCTTTTTGTTTTTGCCAAGCCCGGAGGGTCTTCCAAAAAGAAAGCTTCCTGGGTTTCTTTCAGGTCGGCCCAGGGGCATAAAGTTTTTGCCATGTATGATGAGTCTTTTAAAGATTTTAAGAACTATTTCTTCCGAGTCCGTGCTGTTGAGGGGGCCCGCCCTTTTTTTCTTGATGAAAATGATGAGCCTGCCTTTCCTCTAGAATGGAAAAAGAATGTGAGAGTGTCTCGCTATACATGGGAGATGCTTGACGAGGTTGAACGAGCTTTTGTAGTTGTTCTTGAAGATTTATGGGGGAAACCACCCCATCTTGATACAAAAAAGTTTTTGAGTGACCCGTCTTTGGTTCGAACTACTTTGGGTACTGTCCGACTTGTTTCTATACTTGTTTCTTAGTTTTGCTTCTTCTGGATTGTAACTCATCACTATGGTTGATTCTGTATTTTTAGAGATGTCGAAAAACAATGATTCCATGAAGGCCTACAAAAAGGCAAAGAAGGCTGCTGCTGCTGCTCAAAATATCTCGGCCAAGGTGGCGGGAGAGGGATCTTCTCAAGTTCCAATGAAGCCGCCCGTGCCGAGTTCTCCTGGGCCGAAGAAGGTGATCTCCACTACTCGAGTTTGTCTGGCTAACCCTCAACAGACTTCTGTCGCTACTTTTGGTGCTCCTCCCAACAAAAAATAAAAAACAATTGAGCCTTTCAACTTTGACGCTCCTGACTTTGATGCGGTGAAGTTTGTTGACCAGCAGATTGGTCCTTATGGTGTCGTCCCTACTGACGACACCTCTCTCCTTCGCCATTTGGACTTTATAACTCGGAGTAGCATCAAGATGGCTTATATGGGGGCTGCCCTGTATCGGACTGCTCAAAATCTTCCTCTTCATGCCACCAAAGCCTTCATGGAGGAGGCCAAACAAGAGTTTGATCGGATGAAGGGCTTGAAGGAGGAACTTGAGGTGAAAGTAGCCAAACTGGAGAAGGATCTGGAGAACGAGAAGGCTAGCTCTCTTGCCCTGGCAGCCTCTGTGAGGTTGGCCGAGGACACTGCTTTGAAGCATAAGGACAGTTATGTCACATCTTATCGGGAGGTAATACGTCTGAGGGAGGAGTTGGAGTCTGCCCGAGTTGACTACTACGAGCTCCAAGGTCATCTTGTCGGCAGCGTAATTGCTGCTTATGATAATTTAAAGGAGCAGGTTCAAGTTCTTGCTCCTGAGGTTGACCTTACTCTCTTCAGCTTGGACAACGTTGTAAGGGATGGTAAGATTGTCCCGGACGACTAGGATGATGATGACGTCGGGTCTCCCCCTGTGTCTGCTGCTAAAGTGTCGACTTCTATAGCTCCTCCCACTTGGATCGTTCGTCCGGAGTTAGATCCCGATTGTCAAATTCTGAATAGGGACGATGGTACAGTGGATGCAGTGCCTCTCCAGGCTCGTCCTCCTTCACCTCAGACTGATGCTGCCGAGAAGTCTTCTAATCTTAGCTGAATTTTCTTGGATATTTGTGTGGATAGCCCGACTTGTGGGCTTTTAAACTCTTTATTTTGTAGTCTTGAATATTATGCTGACTGTTGATACTCCGTTTGGTTGCTTGTTTATCAACTTTTGATTTTGAAAAAATAACAAGTAGCTTTCAAGCTTTTTGGGGCTGACCCTGAAGCTTGTTATAATATTGTATTTTATATTATGCTTGTTTGCACTTGTCTTGACACCTTTCTAGGTTTTGAGAGTGTTAGAGCCTTGCTACTCGGCCTCTTTGGATTGCTTTTGTACTTATTGCTTGTAGCTTGGATCCTTTGAGGTTGTGGATATGTGGGTCCAACTTGTATTTCGGTTTTCTCGCTTTTACTTGTATTTATTTCTAGCACTCCATAACCGATTTCTTCACGTTGGTCTGCTTTCCAGTTATTTTTGTAATCCTCTTTCTTGAACCCTTGTCAGGTCTCTTTCAGGGACTAATTTTATAACTTATTTGTGGGAGACCGACTTCTTTGCGTCGTTCTTTTCCGAGTTATTTTGTAATTCTCTTTCTTGGACCTTTGTCAGGTCTCTGATGGGATATTTTTGTGGAGAAACGAATTTCTCCAAAACACCCAAACTTAACCGGCAAGTGCACCGGGTCGCATCAAGTAATAATAACTCACGGGAGTGAGGTCGATCCCACAGGGATTGAAGGATTGAGCAATTTTAGTTTAGTGGTTGATTTAGTCAAGCGAATCAAGTTTTGGTTGAGAGATTTGTGATTTGCAGAATTTAAATTGCATAGAAAGTAAAGGGAATGGGTAAAATTGCATGAAATTAAAGAGCAGAGAAAGTAAATGTGCTGAATCTTAAAGAACAAGAAATTAAATGGCAGAAACTTAGAACGCAAGAAATGTAAGTTGCAAAATCTTAAAGTGCAAGAAATGTAAATGGCTTGAATTGTAAAGGGAATGGGGAGTTGGATTTGCAGAAATTAAACAAGGAAATGTAAAATTGTAACAAGCAGAGAAATAGAAGAAGACTTGGATTGAATCGGATCTGAAACAGAAAAATAAAATGAGCATGAAAAGCAGTAAACAGAGGATGTAAAATTGGAATTCAGATCTCAGGACCCAAGAGACTAGAAAACCAAGTCTAGATCTCAATGCATGTTAGGGGCTAACGTTGGCGCAAACTTTTGCTAGTCCTGGGAGTGTTTTTCATGCGCCAACGTTAGCCAAAAAGTTAGGGGCTAACGTTGGCGCAAACTTTTTGTGCATCCAGAGAGTGTTTTTCATGCCAAAAGTTAGCCAAAAAGTTAGGGGCTAACTTTTGCTCCAGCTTTTGCCCAAAAGTTAGCCAAAAAGTTTGAGGCTAACTTTTGGTCCAGCTTTTTGCTCCCTGGTTTGATGCCCAGCACCTCTTTGGGCTGCTAAATGCCTTGTAGTTAGGTTGCTCTTGATAGTGGACTTTCAGCTGATGATCCCGGGTTAGTTAACCCAAGTCATCAAGTGTTGATGCACTCCAAAGAGTTTAATAATCCAAGCAGATCCTAATACAAAGACACCACAAGCATATATTCTAAGGTTCAAGCTATTGGTGTCCAGCTTTGTTTCTTTTTGTTTTTCTTTTGTTCTGCCACTTTTTGGCTATTTCTTTTTTTTCCTTTTTTCTTTCTTTTTGTTTTTCTTTCTGACCAAGGATTTTTATTTGATTGAGATTCATAGACAGTAGCTACTTTCTACTTAAGAGGAGACATCCTAGTGTTCTTATTCATTAAAGGTGAGCTACTATACAATCACACACATACCACCACTTACTTTTATTTTACTTCTATCTAATAGAGAACTATCTCACTTCACATTCAAACATTTCTTTTATTGAATTGAAAATGCAGGGGACAAAGCATGCTTTTTGTTAAGTGAAAGTAAATACACAAGCACACACATAGACTAGCTTACTTATTCTAAGAGTGATTCTACTTGTATTAGATGAACACTTTAACAAAACACAAGCCAAAACATTTTTCAACAGTAAGAGTTAAGTGTAAATACAACCTATTGGTTTGCAGTTCCTTTGTCCTTCCTTCTGTTGTGCCCTTTTGAGTTATGGCTAACAATGTGCAGGAGGTTAGAATGTGCTTTTGAATGAGGTTTTGGTGGAACACCAAACTTAGAATCCTCCATTCTCCTTTAAGTTGTTTTTGGTGTGCAACACCAAACTTAGCTCCTTGCAATACATATCAATTATTCAACATTTTTATTGAAAAAGCTATGAAAAGAAAACTACCTCAGGTTGGGTTGCCTCCCAACAAGCGCTCTTTTATTGTCACTAGCTTGACATCCTTCAATTCCTTTCAAGAAGGCTGTAGGTTCTGGACCTCTTTTTCCTTATCCCATTGTCCTTCCAAGTACAGCTTTGCTCTGTGATCATTTGCTGTGAATTGATTCTTTGTTGCTTCATCTAGCAGTTCAATGCTCCCATAAGGAAAAACCTTTGTCACCAAGTATGGACCAGTCCACTTTGACTTCAGTTTGCCAGGGAAAATCTTAAGCCTTGAATTATACAGGAGCACTTGCTGTCCTGGCTTGAATTCCTTCTTTGTGATTTTTTTGTCATGCCACCTCTTAGCTCTTTCTTTGTATATCTTAGCACTCTCATAAGCTTCTATCCTGAATTCATCTAACTCATTTAGTTGCAACAACCTTTTTTCTCCTGCAGCTTGGGAATCAAGGTTAAGGAGTTTAGTGGCCCAAAAAGCTCTGTGTTCAAGCTCTACAGGGAGGTGGCAGGATTTGCCATACAATAGCTGAAAGGGTGACTTGCCAATAGGAGTTTTGAAAGCTATCCTATATGCCCATAATGCATCTTCTAGCTTCCTAGCCCAATCTTTTCTTGTGCTTCCCACTGTTTTCTCTAGGATCTTCTTTAATTCTCTATTTGCTAGTTCAGCCTGGCCATTAGTCTGAGGGTGGTAAGATGTAGCCACTTTATGGATTACTCCATATTTGTGGAGGAGCTTCTCCATCTGTTTGTTGCAAAAGTGACTTCCACCATCACTGACAAGACTCTTGGGCACTCCATATCTTGTGAAAATGTGCTTTTTAAGGAATTGGAGGACAATCTGTGCATCAAAGTTTGGTGAACACCAAACTTGTATCTTGTTTAAGGGGTAAATGTGAGATGCTAGTAGTAAATCACAATTGATGCCTTCATCACAGAGTATGATTTCTTTTTAATTGAAAAGTCTCAGTAAGAGATAATGTATGATCATTGATGCATGATTTTTTTAATTTTCATGAGAAGAGAAACACCAAACTTAGTGTTTGGTCATATTCTAGGCATATAGTATGAAAATGTTTGTAACACTGGTTTGGTGTGCTTGAAGGCACACCAAACTTTAGAAGTCTTAGCATATGAAAAAAAAAATTTGCATGCATTCATTGAGTACGTTTATGAAAATAAATTTCATGCTCAGATGATCATAGCTTATTGAATTTAAAATGACATAAATCTTAAATCATGGGTTGCCTCCCATGGAGCGCTCTTTTATTATCACTAGCTTGACATTGGAGCTTTCTTTTATGGTGGTTGAGGGTTGTAGTGCCTCTTGTCTCCCCTGACTGTGATCCTCCTCTTTGTTCTCTGGTGTTCAATTTCAGCATGTTCCAACGAGAGTATGTTGCTGACATTGTAATAGTCATCACTCTGTCGGCTTGCTCCCAGTTGTTGATATATCAATTGCACTTTGTCACCTTTGGAAAGCCCCTCTGTTGGATTCTTCCTGTTCTTCCAACCCCTTTTTGTTTTGTTTCTGCGTTTCATCCTTTCTTTCATTGACCTTTCTTTTCTGGCCGTAGGCTTACCTTGGGGATCTTTCATCCTTTCAGTGGCTAATACTCCCATATTCTCTTGGACTTCTTCATCAGTTTGCACAATCTTTTGCCTTGGGATGTTGTTGTGAATCGCCTTGTTGCTTTCTTCCTTTAACTGAGATTCTTCTTTGTCAAGTTCCATATAGTTTTTCTTCTCATTACCAAACTGTGCTTCTGGTAACACCTTCAGAGTGACACTCTTATCATGCATTCTGAGAGTTAATTCTCCTTCCTCTATGTCTATGATAGCTCTAGCAGTGGCCAAGAATGGCCTTCCCAGAATAACAGAGTCACCATCATCCCCTTCTGAATCTAGAACCACAAAATCTGCAGGGTATATGAAATTGTCCACCTTGACCAGCAGGTTTTCAATCATACCCCTGGGGTATACTGTTGACTTATCTACTAGCTCTAGAGATATCTGTACTGGTTTAACTTCCTCTATATGCAGCTTTTTTACCAAGGCGGATGGTATTAAGTTGATACTTGCTCCTAGATCGCACATTGCTTTAGTGATGGTTAATTCCCCAATGGTGCAAGGCAGCAAAAAGCTCCCTGGGTCCTCAAGCTTAGGAGGAAGTCCTTTTTGAATCAGGGCTCTGCATTCCTCTGTAAGCAGTATGGTTTCTTTCTCATCCCAACTTCTTTTCTTGTTGATAAGCTCCTTCAAAAACTTGGCATACAGAGGCATTTTCTCAAGTGCTTCAGCCAAGGGAATATTGATTTCCAACTTTTTGAAAGTCTCAAGGAACTTGTGAAAATGATGGTCCTTGGTTTCTTTGTT